>NC_074677.1:42911484-43211484 GCF_029448725.1 Salvelinus fontinalis
AGATGGCAGCATACACGGTTGAATTACTTAATGGAGCAAACAAGTATTTATTCAAATGTATTCAATTCAAACGGAACCCCTGCAACTGGATTTGGACTTTTTGATAATCCTGTTTCCATGAATCGAGGACAACATCAACAAGCTAAGGTTGGTTGAAAAATGTTCTGTGCTGCACCAACAGTACGTATCCTGTAACTCCCAGTAATGGATACCAAATATCTTTGGTTAAATCACATTATCTTTTGAAACAATCTGTAACTGCAGTTCTCTGAGGTTTACTACACTTGAGACATATTCAGAAACACTGAACTGTACAACACTCTTAACTGTCTTTTGCGTATGTTACTTTTACCATATGTGACTCATTTCAGGAAACTAGGCGTATGTTGTGAGTAGGGCTGTGGCGATCACCAAATTTCGTCAGCTGGTGATTGTCAAGCAAATAACTGTCGGTTTCGTGGTAATTGACCGGTAATTAAATTAACATAAACACATTTAATTAAAATGTCCTGGCTTCCACACATAGCCTACAAGCTATTTTAAAAAGTTTAATATATCCATGTAATATAGCCTACACCCTCACAATAAAACCATTATTTCTTTTAGGCAGGTCTAAAGAAGCATGATATGAAGAAAATGTAGGCTATTTCAGAAGAAAATAATAGCATACCTGAGTTGTCCTTATGTTAGGTCCTCCACGTGTGGCTATGCCAACTCGCTGTGGGCTACACTAGTTCATTTAGCAGACATGATTTTATATAATGTTATAGTGTAAAGAATACAATTGAACAAAGCTGAATCCTCCTCTTTTTATTAGCAGACATCACTCTGTTTTCTCCCGCAATTGCATAGCCTATAGAAATGTTACGCAACATGAGCGCATGGGCTCTCATCAAGTGTTTGATAAGATTTTCGAAACATTTGCATTGATGTCAGAGTGATTATTAGAGGGACAATAGAGTGCTGAGTACCAGGCAATTAGCAAGTTTGGTAGGCTACTAATGACCAGCAGCAGCATCAGAGCTTGGAGAAGCCTAATTACCTTAACTAAACAGCCATGTGGAATTTGACTGCCTTCATGACTCGTGTCCGCTGGTGTGGCAGTAATACAGCCACCGCAACAGCCCTGGTCGCAAGTCACTACTTCACAGGTGCGCCATTTAAACTTAAACCTTTATTATTATTTTTTGGGGGGGGCAGAAATGCCTTCTGGAACATGTGAACTTTCATGTGCCTCAATAACAAACTTGTATGCCATCTATAAATATGAATGCAATTGTTATCTATGGATAGGCACACACGCCGACAACATCTGGTGAAATTGGAGGGCACAATTCAAATAAATAATCGTAATATCAAACATTCATGAACATACAAGTATCTTATATCATTTAAAAGATTCAATTATTCTTCATTTAACTGCGTTGTCCGATTTACAATAGGC
Organism: Salvelinus fontinalis; assembly: GCF_029448725.1. Classification (NCBI taxonomy): domain Eukaryota; kingdom Metazoa; phylum Chordata; class Actinopteri; order Salmoniformes; family Salmonidae; genus Salvelinus; species Salvelinus fontinalis. The sequence continues at coordinate 42,912,929 of NC_074677.1, forward strand.
TTTTACGGCGAAGCATACCATGCGATTGTCTGAGGACGGCGCCCCACATCAACATATTTTTCAACCAACACAGGCTTCATAAAATAACAAATAGCGATTAAATAAGTGACTTACTTTTGAAGATCTTCCTCTGTTTGCAATCCCAAGGGTCCCAGCTACAACATGAATGGTCGTTTTGTTAGATAAAATCCTTCTTTATATCCCAAACAGTCTGTTTAGTTGGTGCCATTGATTTCAGTAATCCACTCATTCTACATGCAGACAAAGGAGTCCAAAAAGCTATCGCTAAACTTTGTCCAAACAAGTCAAACAACGTTTCTATTTAATCCTCAGGTACTCTGAAATGTGAATAAACTATAATATTTCATACAGAAAGTAGTATCTTCAATAGGAAAGCAAAACTAGTAAGCGCACGCCCTCTCCCTCGTGCGCCGAAAGACTGACATTGTTCCGGTGGTGTCCGAACCAAAACTCAAAATCTTGCTTGTTTTTCAAAAAACAAGCCTGAAACCTTGAATTAGGACTATTGACGTTTAGTGGAAGCCATAGGAATTGCAATCTGGGAGACAGAATTACATAGGAGCAATAGGTTTCCATTATAAGAGCCTGGGACCTAAAAAAAAAAAAACTCTATTTGGTTTTTCTTCAGATTTGCGCCTGCCATATCAATTCTGTTATGGTCTCAGACATTATTGTAACAGTTTTACAAACTTCAAGGTTTTTCTATCCAATGCTACCAATTATATGCATATCCTGGCTTCTGGGCCTGAGTAACAGGCAGTTTACTTTGGGCACGTCAGTCAGGCGGATATTCAGGAAACTAGACCCTATCCCTAACAAATTACGAACCGAGTTGGTTTATCCATGGACAAGTCTGCAACCTTCCCGCTTGCCATGATTGGCTGAGATGATGAGTGGGCTGGACATATCGAGAGATGAGTTCGGATTGGACTGCCATGTAGAAGGCTTCTGTCTATAATATGAAATGGTAAGTATTTGTAGGTAATCCTTTCTAACATGTCTTGTTTGGAAGATGTCATGTAGTAGAACTGCATAAGTGTTGCTCTCCACTTCCTGGAGGACAGAGTTTTGAAATCAGAGTATGATAGCTAAGGAGATGGAGAAAATTCTGGCGTTTGATTGCAATATGCGGACAAAGTCGTAAAGATAACACACAGAAGGCTCCGGATTACATCTTCAAACTAAGGGCAACCATGACATCCGTGACAGAGAGGGAGAAGCGTCTATCAATGTATACAGGTAAAAGAGTCTAGCTATTCACATTTTCAGATATTACACTTTTCAAATTTTGTGCCTTTAAACAGCTTGGAAAATTCCAGAAAATGATGTCATGGCTTTAGAAGCTTCTGATAAATTATGTCAATTAGCCTGGGGCAATTGGAGGTGTACCTGTGGCTGTATTTCAAAGCCTACCTTCGAACTCAGTACCGCTTTGCTTGACATCATGGGAAAATCAAAAGAAATCAGCCATGACCTCAGAAAACATATAGTAGACCTCCACAAGTCTTGTTCATCCTTGGGAGCCATTTCCAAACACCTGAAAATACCACGTTCATCTGTACAAACAATAGTACGCAAGTATAAACACCATGGGACTCTGCAGCCATCATACCGCTCAAGAAGGAGACGCGTTCTCTCTCCTAGAGATGAACATACTTTGGTGTGAAAAGTGCAAATCAATCCCAGAACAACAGCAAAGGACCTTGTGAAGATGTGGGAGGAAACAGGTACAAAAGTATCTATATCCACAGTAAAACGAGTCCTATATTGACATAACCTGAAAGGCCGCTCAGCAAGGAAGAAGCCACTGCTCAAAACCACCATAAAAAAGCCAGACTACGGTTTATGTAAACTTCCGACTTCAACTGTACATTTTACAGACCCTGTATGTTTTACATGTTCTTTCTTGTTGTTATTAGTCCCACCCTTCAGCTCCATTCAACCCCTCCCATCTATCTTTTAACTCCATCCATTTTGGATTTCTATTTGCCATATATTTTTCAACTTGGCTGTGATGCTTCCCAAAAGAACTGAACTTTTATATTCTCATAGTTTCTACAGATTGTAAATTAAAGATAAACATTTTTGCCAAAATAATTATAATTATTATTGATCGATTCAAATCAGCCAGTATTGCTATCTGTAGCGTTAGCTCTAGGTAAATGTTGCAATTCTTCAGCCATTCCTGGACCTGTGACCAAAAACGAGCTACATATAGACAGTACCAAAATAAATGATCTAATGTCTCTGCCTCCTGGCAGCAAAATCTGCAGAGCTGGGAAGATTGTATAGATGGTAGATATATATATATATATAACATTATTTTGGTTGCAAGAATTTTGTATAATAACTTGCATTGAAAAATAATAAGTTTTGAATCCGGCGTTTGCGTGTCAATTCATAAACCATGTGCCATGGAATTGGTACATCGAAAATCTCTTCCCAACTATTTTGCAATTTCTATGGCACAGCTGTCAATTTCTTGGTCCTTAGATGAAACTGGTAAATATTTGCATTTATCACAATTTTCTTCAACCAATTTTGGTCCGCACACTTTCAACATTTAGATAATAAAGCATTTGACCTTTACATTGTGATAACGATGGAGGATTGGTTGATTTCCAGTTTTTAGGTATATTGTTTTTTCAAGATGATTGATGAGAAGACTATTGTCCAACCCATCGGGTATCTCACTGCACCACCATAAGCCATGTCTTGAAATATGCAGACAGACGGATTAAAAGTACATTTACATTGTAACACTTCTGATAGCCAACCTTCTAACTCCTCCCATATTTTTTTGACTTTGTAGTATTCCCACAAGACATGGATTATTGAATCAGTGTTAGGTTTACACTTAAGGCATGAGTCTGCCGTTGTGCTGTAAAATTTGTGAATATTGTCCCTTGTGTAATACATTCTATACATTAGTTTAAACTGGATTAACCATACATTTTAGTTTACTGTTATTTCATTATTATGTTCCAAAATTCCCTCCATCTTGAGCCAATATCAGTTATTTTTAAGTCTTGGTTCCAATAGTAAAAAAAAAAAATATTAGAGATTGTCAGTTGGATAGGCTCTCTGCAAAGTTTTGTATATCTTACATATCATATGAATATGCTTTTCTTACTCAAATAGGATTCCTTGAAGATTGCTCTGATGTCCAAAATATTTCCAATCAAAAGCTCTAGTATTTGAAAATATCTACATTGGTCAGTTCAAAATTGCTTTTTGATTCTGTCATCTAAATAAATGTATTTCCTACTACTAAGTCATGTTTGGTTTCCATGCCTTTTGTTTTCCATGTGGACCAATTCATCAGTGAATTCTGAAAAGCTATCCAATGATTGTTCCATTGGGTTGTGTTTTTAGGCACTGGTGTTGGTTCTTGTAGAATACGTTTCATTTTCTTCCATATTGTTGTAGTGTTCTTAACTATGAAATTGATAAAATTTTTAGCTTTATCCTTTAAAAAAACACAAGTGAAAGGATTCTGATGATAAGCATGCAGATCTTCATTACCCACTGTTCCTTTTAAGTGCATTTAACTACAGTACCTGAGAAAGTACTCACAAATATTCACACCCCATGACTTTTTACACCCATTTTGCTGTGTAAAAGCCTAAATGTTAAATTGTTTTGGTCACTGGCATATACACAATACCCGATAAAGTCAAAGTGGAATTATGTTTTTTCGAAATGTTTGCAATTTATTAATAAAACATAAAAAACTGAAATAAATTCAACCCCTTTGTTATGGCAAGCCAAAATACGTTCAGGAGTAAAAATGTGCTTAACAGGTCACACAATAAGTTGTATGGACTCACTCTGTGTGAAATAATAGTGTTCAACCAGATTTTTGAAAAACGAACTAATCTCTGTACCCCACACAGACAATTATCTGTAAGGTCCCTCAGTCGAGCAGTGGATTTCAAACACTGATTCAACCACAAAGACCAGGGAGGTTTTTCAATGCCTTGCAAAGAAGGGCACCTATTGGTAGATGGGTATAAAAAACAGACATTGAATATCCATTAGAGCATGGTGAAGTTATTCATTACTCATTGGATGGTGTTTCAATACACTCAGTGACCACAAAGATACAGGTGTCCTTCCTAACTCAGTTGCAGGAGAGAAAGGAAACAGCTCATCCTGAGGCCAATGGTGACTTTAAAACAGTTACAGAGTTTAATGGCTTTGATAGAAGAAAACTGAGGAAGGATGAACAACATTGTTGTTTCTCCAGAATACTAACCAAATTGACAGAATGAAAAGAAGCCTGAACAGAATAAATATATTCCAAAACATGTATCCTGTTTGCAACAAGGCAATACTGCAAGAAATGTGGAAAGCAATAGAAAAAGGCCATTCAACATGGTCGAAAACCTTTTCGGCATCAACAGCCATTATTGAGAAATCTTGTTTTTTTGCGTATTGCATTAAACTGAAACATGTTCCTGTATTTTCTTAAGTGTAAATTTTTTATAAACCCAGATTGATTGAAATGTATCAAGTCTGGAAAGACTTTTGCCATTCTATTGCTTAAGAGCTTTGTAATAATTTTATTGTCACAATTTATTAAACTTATTGGTCTGTAATCAGTAGGGAACTCACCAGATTTTCCTGGTTTTAATATAACTGAAATAACTGTTTGATACTTAGAACTAGAAATCACTGAATTGAGTGACGTGTCGTCATTTGTGTAAATAGGGGAGCTACTTTGTACCAAAATGTTAAATTCTATGGAATAGCAATTTATTCCAGGTGCTTTTCTCAGCGCGAATGTTTTAAAAGTGTCTAATATGTATTTTTGGCTGATCTCTGTTTTTAGTGATTATTTTTTGTCTGCTGATAATTGCTTCAGGGTTGGTGAGTCCAACTAGGATCAGTCCAACTATTTTTTATTCTGATTTATACAGAATTCAACTTTTAAAATTAAAGCTTTTAAAATTGTCATTAATCGCATTGTCGTTTCTAATAAATGTATTTGTATCTTTATCTTTTAAAATGTTAACTGGTTTGGCATGTATTCATTTTGTGAGGGCTGAGAGATGTTTACCATGTTTATTTCCCATTAAGTAGTATGCTTTATTTGAGTTTAACCGGTAGTTGTTTGCTGTCTACAAAGGCAAAAGATAATATTCTCTCTATTTCTCTCGAGAATTATTTTTTCTTCTTCTTTGCCTTGTAAAGATTTTTCATGACCTTTTTCAAAAATAGTGTTTTTTTTTTTTTTATTTACATTTCTAACTCAGAATTTACTTTTGCAGAGTATGAAATTATCATTCCCCTAATGTACGCCTTAAAAGCATCCCAAATTATATTGGGGGTCGGCTTTTCTCTTTCCTCTATGTCTACATTTGTAATGGTAAAGGATTTAATTTCTTAATTTAATTTCGGGTCTTAACGATGCACTTAATTCATTCTCCATATTCTGTTGCTAAATGTGTTTCGGTTGGTGTATTTAAGCATGGAAATTATCCGATATCACTACGTCTTACATTTTTGAATAGCTTTTCTTTTACGAAAAAAAGGAGAAGTCTTTTGTAGTTAGGAATAGTACCCTCCAGGTGTCCTGTAAATTATTTGTAGAGATGACATTTTTCAGCCTCTTTGGAGGTTCCTTGAATTTGCTTCTCTTATTGCTACGTCTGTCAATCTTATTGAATGTATGGTTTAGGTTACCTGCCAAATTAATAGTTCCTGTCTGGATTTGATCTATATAATATACGTAGCTTGAATTCTATCTAAAAACGACATATTTGCCCCTGCTGGGGTATATAATAAAATCTGTGTATTTTTCAACATGTCAGATACAATTCAACATTAGAAAACAGCGTTCTTGGTCCGCGTGCTGGGATATAAGGGAAAACCACATCTGCTGACGATATCTTAAAGTATTCAAGAACAATGTTATTTTTTCCCCATCATGGAGCCTGTGCACATTCCATGTAATGGGTTGGACTTTGTTGGTGGTTACTTGTATAAAATAAAGTTATGGGATCTGTGTCCCTGTAGCCAGACAGTTGAGCTAACTAGCGTTAATGTGATTAGCATGACGTTGTAAGGAACAGCAAACTTTCCAGGACATAGACATGTCTTATAAGGGCAGAAAGCTTAAATTCTTGTTAATCAGACTGCACTGTCCAATTTACAGTAGCTATTACAGCGAAAAAATACCATGCTATTGTTTGAGGAGAGTACACAACAATTTTTTTTTATCACGGCTGGTTTGATACATTCACCTCTGAAAGTAAATAATGTACTTGCATTCAGTAATCTTGCTCTGATGTGTCATCCTGAGGGTCCCAAAGATAGAATGTAGCATAGTTTAGTGTGATAAAATCCATTTTTATATTCAAATTTAGGAACTGGGTTCTACAGTTTGAAGCCCTGCTGTCTCTGGTTCAGTCGAAAATTGAAAAAAGGGTCCAATCCTTAGGAGGTTTTAAATTGAACCTTATCTGTTCTGTCTATCATTGAAGAACCAGATAAAACATTGTAGCAGACATGTCATCAATACCTCAATACCATATTTACAATGTGCAGGGATACTGGAGTGGTAGATATGTATAGGGGTAAGGTGACTAGGCATCAGGATATATGATACACACCAATAGCAGCATACATGCTCATAGTATAAGGTGTGTGTGTGTGTGTGTGTGTGTGTGTGGAATCCTGTAAGTGTGCATAGAGTCAGTGCAAAAATAAATAACAAAAATGTCATGGCAGGTAGTCTGTTTAGCCATTTTGATAGCTTTTTACCAGCCTTATGGCTTGGGGATATTTACAGTACCAGTCAAATATTTGGACACACCTACTCAGAAGGGTTTTTCTTTATTTTTTATATTTTCTACATTGTAGAATATTAGTGAAGACATCCAAACTATTAAAAAAAACACATGGAATCATGTAGTAAGGAAAAAGGGTTAAACAAATCAAAAAATGAGATTATTCAAAGTAGCCACCATTAGCCTTAATGACAGCTTTGCACACTCTTGGCATTCTCTCAACCAGCTTCACCTGGAATGCTTTTCCAACAGTTTGAAGGAGTTCTCACATATGCTGAGCACTTGTTGGCTGCTTTTCCTTCACTCTGCAGTCCAACTCATCCCAAACCATCTCAATTGGGTTGAGGTCGGGTGAGTGTTGAGGCCAGGTCATCTGATGCAGCACTCCATCGCTCTCCTTCTTGGTCAAATAGCCCTTACACAGCCTGGAGGTGTATGATGTCATTATCTTGTTGAAAAACAAATGGTAGTCCCACTAAGTGCAAACCAGATGGGATGGCGTATCGCTGCAGAATGCTGTGGTAGCTATTGTCACGAACCGGCTCAGAGCCCGTAACAAAAAGGAGACCACGTGGAGATCAGGGGTAACAAAATATATTTATTTTATAACGAAACTGGGTAGCACCATGAAACATAACCGAATCTATCAAAATGTCTGCCTGGAGAGAGTCTCCTTGATGAATGGGGAAGTGGTGATTTTATCCTGGGAGAGTGGGCCCAGGTGTTCCCCATGTAGCTGACGACCCTCCCAACTCCGCCCACCGGCATCCTAATAGTGAAACAAGAGCAAGGAGAGAGAGAAAACGGTAGACAGAGTGGGAGGGTCGTCACATTCCCCCCCATAAAACCGGGGACCAACAAGGACCCCGGAACAACATACCGCCCTCTGCGTCCCAAACTGACATAGCACTTGCGTCCCAAATTTATGAGGGGTACGTGTTCCCACTTCCAAATTTTCCCCAGCCAATCTCCTCTCCAGACCTCAGCAACCTTTGTGCACGGGAAGCAACCTTTAAGAGGAAAGAAGACTCCCCAGACCTCAGCAACCTTAATACATAGGAAGCAACATTTAAGAGGAAAGAAGACTCCCCAGACCTCAGCAACATTAGTGCATAGGAAGCAACTTTTAAGAGGAAAGAAGACTCCCCAGACCAGGACGGAATAGACAGGAAAGACAGAACATGACCATACAAACATTCAGGAAGAGGGCGCACGAGACCACATCAGCTACAAACTCCAACGAAAAGAACAAAGTCCTTAATTTTTTAATTCCCAACGATTCATAACCACTTCCCAACGTAACAGACTACTCATTTCAATCTACCTTTTTTGTACGAGGCAAAGGACCCACACAGTCAATGATCAAATACTCAAAAGGTTGGCTGAGTACAGGAGTAGGAAACCGTGGTACCGGCTTAATAGCTTGATTAGGTTTGCCAGGTAATTGACAGGTGTGACAAGTTTTGATGAAATCAGAGACATCCCTCTTTAATCTAGGCCAAAAGAAATGTCTTAATATGCGATGGTATGTTTTCCTCACACCCATATGTCCAGCAACACCATTGTGAGAAGTTGTCAAAACCAACTCACGAAGCTTTACCGGTACCACAACCTGACTAATCGCCTCCCCCCGAAAACGACTACCATGAGACACCCACTTTCTCATCAGGACATCCTCTTGGAGAAAATAGCAATGGGTGACATCTCCCAACTGTTCCACAGGCACAATTTGGTCACGCAACTCTTCCAATGTGGGGTCAGTCCGCTGAGCACTGACTAGATCTGAGTGGGTAACAGACAACGGAATAACAGGGAAAACAGGGTCATACTTCTTTGTGGTATTCTCATCAGTCGGCACAGTGACCAGTTCGCCCCGACTCATAGAACTCGTCACTGCACACGCACGGAACATCCCTGGGGAGCTCTGTACACTCTCATCTGGAATCTCAACAACTGACGGCTTTATGGAAACAACTCGAGATGTTAACACGACAGGCCATACACGATCACCAGCCAAGTTATTCCCAAGAACAACGTCAACACCCTCAATAGGCAACGAAGGACGCACCCCCACAACAACCTCACCTTTTACTAGCCCACAATCCAACATCATTTTATGTAATGGAACTGAAAGAGTGTTCAAACCTATTCCCCTAATTAGAACACTCTTCCTCGAATCAGTCTCAGCTGAAAAGGGTAACACAGACTCCAACACAAACGATTCGGAGGCACCTGTGTCTCTCAAGATCTTCACTGGAACCAATTCCTTACTCCCTAATATAGACACAACCTTCCGTAATGAAAGGTAAATAGCCTGGGTGAATATGGACTTTCACCTGCGCCTGAGACCACGTGTCATGAGTGAAATGATGTTGAACATGCGCAGCTACCGCCGTAGGCTTAGATTTAACGTAATCACGCGTACTGAATTTGTCCTTTTCCCTGAGAACCGGACATTAGTTTTTCCAATGACCTGAATCATGACAGTAATGACACTCTTGCCCAAAGTCAGCTTTTCCACGGGAATCAGGCTCAACCCTAGTTGAATTGAACTCTGCCGGTGAACCAAAGTATCTCGGTGAGCGAAGCCCAAATCTATCCGAACGCCCCCACTCATTCCGAATACGGGGCTCTGCAAAGACTCTTTTGTGAGTCAACACATACTCATCCGCCAAAACTGCAGCTTCAGCGACATTCTTCACTTTTCGTTCGTTAATATATGTGGCAATATGAGCAGGGATTGTGTCCTTAAATTGCTCTAACATAATCAGATCACACAGCCCTTGGAGGGTCACAACTTCAGAGGCGGAACACCAGCGATTAAACTGTAAAGATAATTGTCGCGCAAACTCAACATGAGTCTGTTTATCATCTTTTTTTAATGTTCTAAATCGTTGGCGGTAAGCCTCAGGGACCAATTCATAAATTTGTAACACAGCCGTTTTAACCTTATCATAACTGGCACTGTCGTGTACACTAAGAGCTGAATATGCTTCCTGCGCTTTACCAGTCAGCACACACTGCAACATTAAGGTGCGGTCAGAATCAGGCCAACTCCTAGCGTCAGCAACACGCTCAAACAACGAAAAGAATGTCTCGGGGTCCTTTTCATTAAACTGAGGCAATAACCGTAAGTTCCCAACAATATCAAATGTGTCCGGGGCACGACCAATAGAGGAACGACCCCTAGGTAAATCTGGGTCACCTTCCCAGAACAAACTCTCCCCTGAAATCTTTCCTTCCCTAACCAACTCTATCCGTTCTTGTTGCAACTTGATTTTAGCATGCTCCATATCTAATTCCTTTTCATACTTTACACGATCATACTCTAGCTTCTCACGATCATACTCTATCTTCTCACGTTCATGCTGCTGCTGTAACAGAAGCAGTTCTTTCTGCTGTTCAAAAAGAAGACTACTAGGACTAACCGATGGCATGGCCATTGTAACATTACGGGGAGATGACTCCTCAGCAGAAGCTGGCCCAGTGGTAACTTCAAGAATACCACTCTCCATCAGATTGGCCTTCAATATCAACCTAATAGAATTCTTTAGCCGTTTATCACTAATTTCAATCTTGTAGTATTCAGCGACTTTCAACAGCTGTTCTTTAGTACCTAATTCTAATAGTTCCTCTGATGGAAAGCGAATGAACTCATCTACAAAAGATGCCATAGTTACAACAAAAATTCTCACTCTTCCCCTCTGCTGAACACACCAGACCACAACTCAAGAAATGACAATCACCCTGAGTACCACAGAAGAGAGATGAGATACGGAGCTTCCCCAAACCTACATTAACTCAACCCTAGTCTTCGTGCGGATTTGCGGTGGGGATTTGCGCACTGTAGCCCGCTGGCATGGAAATAAACCCCCCAGCACGCTGGTAGATTCCACCAAGCCACGGATGTGCCCCCGAGACAACTGCTCAGTCCACAGACACCACACAAAAATAACAAACATTAACCATGCCCAACATATTTCAAAAATGAAACAGGTCGCTAAGCCTATCAGGGGTAAAAAGGCTATAGCTCCGGGTAGCAAGTTCCACTACCCTACCCAAATCTCCCACTGAGGTACACAGCCGATTACTCACCTCAGACCGATGTCCCAACAGAAAGTAGAACAAGAGTTTCCAGGCTGGGCAGGGCCTGGAAACTAACCATTATACTCTCTCCAACGCAACACACAAACCAAACAACAAAGGCCACCAATACTGGGCCTATCAAATTTAAACAAAATACGCAAACCAAACACGTACCTCCACGTTCTCCCAAACCAATACGTTCAAAGATCCCGGATGAGCCCCCACTTGTCACGAACCGGCTCAGAGCCCGTAACAAAAAGGAGACCACGTGGAGATCAGGGGTAACAAAATATATTTATTTTATAACGAAACTGGGTAGCACCATGAAACATAACCGAATCTATCAAAATGTCTGCCTGGAGAGAGTCTCCTTGATGAATGGGGAAGTGGTGATTTTATCCTGGGAGAGTGGGCCCAGGTGTTCCCCATGTAGCTGACGACCCTCCCAACTCCGCCCACCGGCATCCTAATAGTGAAACAAGAGCAAGGAGAGAGAAAACGGTAGACAGAGTGGGAGGGTCGTCACACTATGCTGATTAAGTGTGCCTTGTATTCTAAATAAATCACTTACAGTGTCACCAGAAAACTACACACACACACATCACACCTTCTCCACCATGGTGGGAAACACTCATATGAAGATCATCCCGTTGGAAACAAAGACACAGCGGTTTTAACCAAAAATCGCAAATTTTGACTCATCAGACCAATGGAAACATTTCCACTGGTCTAATGTCCAATGCTTGTTTTCTTGAACCAACCAAGTCTCTTCTTATTATTTGGGTCCTTTAGTAGTGGTTTCTTTGCAGCAATTCGACCATGAAGGCCTGATTCACACAGTCTCCTCTGAACAGTTAATGTTGAGATGTGTCTGTTACTTGAACTCTGTGAAGCATTTATTTAGGCTGCAATTACTGAGGCTGGTAACTCTAAGGAACTTATCCTCTGCAGCAGAGGTAACTCTGGGTCTTCCTTTCCTGTTGCGCCATGAGAGCCAGTTTCATCACAGCACTTGATGGTTTTTGTGACTGCTCAAACGCATTAAGAAGGAAAGAAATTCCACAAATTAACTTTTAACACAGGACACCTGTTAATTGAAACGCATTCCAGATGACTACCTCATGAAGCTGGTTGAGAGAATGACAAGAGTGTGCAAAGCTGTCATCAAGGCAAAGGGTGGATACATTGAATAATCTCTAATATAAAATATATTTGGATTTGTTTAACAGTTTTTTGGTTCCTACATGATTCCATATGTGTTATTTCATCGTTTTGATGTCTTCTCTATTAAAAAACAATGTAGAAAATAGTAAAAATGAAGAAAAAACATATAATTAGTGGGTGGGTCCAAACTTTTGACTGGTACTGTAAATATTTTTTTAAGTATTTCTAGTGCCAAAATTTGGGGACTGTCAGCTTATGTTTTAAGACTACCAATTTAGCCCACTGCAGTATATTTTGTTTTTATTAAATATGAATATACAGTGGACGCCTAGGCCTATAGGCCTATCTATATGTATTCAATGCCCTGATGAATTTATCGCTCAAATCTCCGAAAGCTGAACCATGAGATAGACGACTATTGTTTTAGGAAAGTAAAACCAATAAAACAATAGACTATAAAGTTTTTATTATGCTTCACATCCAAACACAAATATTTTTTTGTAATTTGTTATAAGCAGTTTTAAAGGACACGTAACTTGTGGATCATTTGGCCAATATGCTTGATTATTGATAGTGCTGGCAGCACCCAGTTGGAGGTTTCTTTCTCTCTCTCTTTCTCTCAGATCTGAACCAGCACGGGTCTTTTGGGGTCTGTTTTGCACAGCCCTTTTTCGAACTGGTATGACTGTCATCGGGTCCATTCGGAATGGGTCTCCTTTTTTGAAAATGTATTTACGCATATCGGGTTGGGTGTGAAAGCCACGGATCCATTTCAGAAGACTTCTAGTATAGGGAGTGTGTCAAAATAGCTATACATTTTACCACTTTTTTTACACAACCATTCATTTCACAAATGGGAGACATTAGGGGTGTGAAAAAACATGGTTGTGTTTTGTTCTACCTCGGGTAAAAACATGTTGAATTTGTAGTCAATTGACCTTTTCTTTGTGGATTTTTATGTGTGCTTGGAATTATTGTCTTGCTGGAAGATCCAAGTTTCAGCCTCCTTGAAGAGGCAACCACGGTTTTGGCTAAAATATCCTGCTACTGGGTAAAGTTCATGATGCCCGTTGACCTTAGCAAGGGACCCGGGTCCAGTGGAAGCAAAACAGCTCTCTTTTTATTTATAAAGCTCTTTACAAAAACTTCCGCTGTACCTAACATGATTAATAACTTTCAGACAGTTTACCATACCCAGTCTCGGGGATGGCTAACTATGGAAATCCCTTTGGTCTTCACAGATTTAGGTAAATTTGCTTTTCGTATCTTTGTACCCAATGTACTGTGGCTTGCAAAAGTATTCACCCCCTTGGCATTTTTCCTATTTTGTTGCCTTACAACAGAATTAAAATTGATTTTTGGGGGGGTTATATCATTTGATTTACACAACATGCCTACCACTTTGAAGACAAAAAAACATCAAACTTGAGCATGCGTAACTATTCACACACCCCCCCCCTCCCCAAAGTCAATACTCTGTAGAGCCACATTTTTCAGCAATTATAGCTGCAAGTCTCTTTTGGAATCTCTCTATAAGCTTGGCACATCTAACCACTGGGATTTTTGCCCATTCTTCAAGGCAAAACTGCTCCAGCTCCTTCAAGTTGGATGAGTTCCGCTGGTGTACAGCAATCTTTAAGTCATACCACAGATTCTCAATTTGATTGAGGTCTGGGCTTTGACTAGGCCATTCCAATACATTTAAAAGTTTCCCCTTAAACCACTCGAGTGTTGCTTTAGCAGTATGTTTAGGGTCATTGTCCTGCTGGAAGGTGAAGCTCTGTCCCAGTCTCAAATATCTGGAAGACTGAAACAGGTTTCCCTCAATAATTTCCCTGTATTTAGCACCATTCATCATTCCTTCAATTCTGACCAGTTTCCCAGTCCCTGCCGATGAAAAACATCCCCACAGCCCCATGCTTCATTGTGGAGATGTTGTTCTCGGGGTGATGAGAGGTGTTGGGTTGGCGCCAGACATAGTGTTTTCCTTGATGGCCAAAACACTACATTTTTGCCTCATCTGACCAGAGTACCTTCTTCCATATGTTTGGGGAGTCTCCCACATGCCTTCTGGCTAACACCAAACGTGTTTGCTTATTTTTTTCTTTAACTTCTTGAGAATACAGGGGGTGCTGTTTTCGCATTAGCATAATTGCCTCTACAGATTAAACTGCCTCTTATTCAATTATTGCTGTTACTATATGCATATAACCATATACCATTGGATAGAAAACAAGCTATGGTTGCTAAAACCGTTTCAATTTTGTCTCTGAGTGAAACACAAGTCATTTGACAGCACTTTCCCTGAGCAAGAAGAAGATTGCAAGATGTGTATGCTCGCTTCAACGCTCTGCCTATATATGGTCACGCCACCTATGACCCGAAACAAACTTCATTCGTCTTCCTCTGGGTGTCAGGAAGACGTCAGAGGAGAAATTTTTTGTTTATCTTGTACTGACGTGAAATAAGACCTATTTCTTTAGCGTGACCGACAACTTCCGGTTTTCTGAAACGCGCGTTTTAGAGGTGCAATTGTCTTTTGTTATGCTGTCGTTACGGATGAAAACTATCTCCGTCTCGAAGTTTGTTTGATACATGTGACCATATCATCTTAATGTATGTTTTTTCAATATAGTTTAATCAGATTATTTGAATTTTTTCGGGAGTTTTGCCGTGTTCCGTTCTGTGAGTTTTTTAACTTTGGACAGAACCGTGCTAGTCGACCAGTACCTACGCTAAATGAAGAGGGAAAGTTGCCATTGTGAATGGATTGAACGACTCATCAGGACTAAGGACACCTTTATCAACATTCTGATGAAAGATCAGCAATAGTAAGACCCAATTTACGATGTTATTTCATATATCTGTCGTGCATGTGAACTAGTCGGGCGCGCCCAGCTGGTTCTGGCTGGCGTGGCTATGCTAATTTAGCGCTACATTTTGTTTTCGCTATAAAACATTTAATAAATCTGAAATATTGTTTGGATTCACCAGATGTTGGGCTTTCAATATCTGTACGCTGTGTATTTTTTCTGAAATGTTTTAAGACAAGTAATTAGTTATATGAAGTTGGTCTCTGTAATTGTTCTGGCTGCATCAGCACTATATCAGATTGCAGCTGCAATGTAGAACTGTGATTTATACCTGAAAAATGCACATTTAAAAAAAAAAACTATGCTATACCATAAATATGTTATCAGACTGTCATCTTATGAATTTGTTTGTTGGTTAGTGGCTATATATATTTTCATTTAGTCGAATTAGTGATAGCTACTGACGCAGGAAAAAACTGTTGGAGTAAAAAAATGGTGTCTTTTGCTAACGTGTTTAGCTAATAGATTTACATATTGTGTCTTCCCTGTAAAACATTTTAAAAATCTGAAATGGTGGCTTTATTCACAAGATCTGTGTCTTTCATTGGGTGTCTTGGACTTGTGATTTAATGATATTTAGATGCTACTATTTAATTGTGACGCTATGCTAGCGATGCTAATCAGTGTGGGGGGGGGGGGGTGGGGGGTGCTCCCGAATCCGGGTTAGGTACTCGGTAGAGGTTTTAAGCAATGGCATTTTCTGGCCACTCTTCCGTAAAGCCCAGCTCTGTGGAGTGTTCGGCTTAAAGTGGTCCTATGGACAGATACTCCAATCTCCGCTGTGGAGCTTTGCAACTCCTTCAGTGGTATCTTTGGTCTTTTTGTTGCCACGCTGATTAATGTCCTCCTTGCCTGGTCCATGAGTTTTGGTGGGCAGCCCACTCTTGGCAGGTTTGTTGTGGTGCCATACTCTTTCCATGTTTTAAATAAATGGATTTAATGGTGTTCTGGGGGATGTTCAATGTTTCTGATATTTTTTTATAACCAACCCTGATCTGTACTTCTCCACAACTTTGTCTCTGACCTGTTTGGAGAGCTCCTTGGTCTTCATTGTGCCGCTTGATTGGTGGTGCCCCTTGCTTAGTGGTGTTGCAGAATCTGGGGCCTTTTAGAACAGGTTTATATACTGAGATCATGTGACAGATCATGTGACACTTAGATTGCACACAAGTGGACTTTATTTAATTAATTATGTGACTTCTCAAGGTAATTGGTTTCGCCAGATCTTATTTAGGGGATTCATAGCGAAGGGGGTGAATACATATGCACGCACCACTTTTCCGTTTTACATTTTTTAGAATTCTTTTAAACAAGTAATCTTTTTCATTTCACTTCACCAATTTGGACTATTTTGTGTATGCCCATTACATGAAATCCAAATAAAAATCCATTCAAATTACAGGTTGTAATGCAACAAAATAGGAAAAACGCCAAGGGGGATAAATACTTTGGCAAGGCACAGTATGGAACAATCTACAGAGTTCCCTACAACTAGATGTGCTTCTCAGGCAGTTCAAACTGTTGATTGGGCACATCATTGCTGATGATTGTCATTGTTTCTCTTGAGTGTGTTTTGCAATCCTGTATATTTTGTATTTTGTTGTATTTGTAAATTATGTATATGCTCCTATTGTAAAGAGACCTTGTTCTCAGTGGGACTCCCTACTAAAATATATATATATACATTTTAAAACTTTTTACAAAAATCTTTAGCTGGCTGCGTTATTGCTAGTCCTCGAACACAAGCCTTCACACACACTGGATATCCCCATGAACACCGATTTAAATGATTATGGCTTGATTCAAATTGAAGATTAGGGACAGCTATTTCTCTATTCTCTCTGTTCTACTGATCCATGTTGACTGTTGTTTTGCTCATTACATTCCCAACCCCCTTGTAGTAAGTGGTAACTGCACTGTGCCCTTGGCTGAGACTTTTGGCTGCTTGGCTTAATGATGCCATTTACAGGCAGCCCAGTGGCCATGGCTGACAGCAGCTGACTCCGTCTGTGATTATAATCACTACCAGACCTGGGCTCAAATACTATTTGAAATCTTTTAGATAATATGAGCATTTGCTTTAGCCTGCCTGGAGTGTCAGATGGGTGGGGTTTGCATATTTTACAACAACTGTATTGGTTCCATTTCACTAGGCAAAATCAATCAAGCCCAGCTTAAGTATTTGAAATGATTTCAAATAGTATGTGAACCCAGGTCTGATCACTACCAGCGCCCTGACGTCTCCCCCAGTCTCCCACCAGGCCGGCTGGTGTTGATGTGTCATGTTCTGAATCATGACGACTATGTTGTGGTCCGTTTAGTGAAGAAGGGAGAGCTGGCTGTTTCTGGCCATGTGCTGTTCCGGGAACTAGTAATTCCCATTATTAGGCTAATCCAGAAAACACACCGGCAGTGACTATGATTACACAAGATACTGGAATGGTGTTGATATGCCTCGGTTGTGGTTTATAGAAATATTATAGATGCAAAGATGTTTGCAGTTGTTTTCATACATTTTTCTTGCCATTACAATCAAAGTTGAGTTTGGATTTTGATGATTTCTGCTTTTCAAAAAAGCGTTGGCTGTTTTGGGTCACTTGGGTTTATCATGTGTAATATCTACGTACATGGACATCTGTCTATCAGTAAATGCAGGTGGTAGAATTATAATCCACAACCAAGTTAACTACGGTTGTAATGCTGTCCACAGGGACCCTGACTCACCCTTAGTGTCAAAACTGATATCCAGACTGAAACTATTAGTCAGTCCCTGTATCTCAGAGCAACAGAGCATGTAGGAAACAATAAAACATATGGGCAGAGCTAAAAGCCACAGGAGTCTTCTCTGATTCAACCCCACCCTCACACAGTGTATTCAGACCCATAGACTTTTTCCACATTTTGTTACGTTACAGCCTTATTTTTCCTTGTCAATCTACACAGAATACCCCATAATGACAAGGCAAAAGCAATTTTTATTTTTATTTTGCAAATGTATTTAAAGTAAAAAACTGAAATCAAAAGTATTCAGATCTGACCCTTTACTCAGTACTTTGTTGAAGCACCTTTGGCAGCGAAAACAGCCTCAAGTATTTTTGTGTATGACTTGGCATATCTGTATTTGGGGAGTTTCTCCCATTCTTCTCTGCAGATCCTCTCAAGCTCTGCCAGGTAGGATGTGGAGCATCGCTACACAGCTATTTTCAGGTCTCTCCAGAGATGTTCGATCGGGTTCAAGTCCGGGCTCTGGCTGGGCCACTCAAGGACATTCAGAGACTTGTCCTGAAGCCACTACTCCGTTGTCTTGACTGTGTGCTTTGGGTCGGTCTCCTGTTGGAAGGTGAAACTTCGTCCCAGTCTGAGGTCCTAAGCGCTCTTGAGCAGGTTTTCATCAATGATCTCTCTGTACTTTGCTCTGTTCATTGTTCCCTCGATTCTGACTAGTCTCCCAGTCCCTGCCACTGAAAAACATCCCCAAAGCATGATGCTGCCACCACCATGCTTCACCGTATGGATTGGGCCAGGTTTCCTCCAGACGTGATGTTTGGCATTCAGGCCAAAGAGTTCAATCTTGGTTTCATCAGACCAGAGAATCTTGTTTCTTATAGCCTGAGAATCCTTTAGGTGACTTTTGGCAAACTCCAAGCGGGCTGTCATGTGCCTTTTACTGAGGAGTTGCTTCCATCTGGCCACTCTACCATAAAGACCTGGTTGGTGGAGTTCTGCAGAGATGGTTGTCCTTCTGGAAGGTTCTCCCATTTTCACAGAGCAACTCTGGAGCTCTGTCAGAGTGACGATCTGGTTCTTGGTCACTTCCCTGACCCAGGCCTTTTTACATAAAAAAATGTAACCTTTATTTAACTAGGCAAGTCAGTTAAGAACAAATTCTTATTTACAATGATGGCCTACACCGGCCAAACCCTGACGTCCCTGGGCCAATTGTGCGCCGCCCTATGGGACTCCCAATCACGGCCATTTGTGATACAGCCTGGATTCGAACCAGGGTGTCTGTATTCTTGGAGATCTTCAACGCTGCAGAAATGTTTTTGGAACCCTTCCCTAGATCTGTGGCTCGACACAATCCTGTCTCGGCGCTCTACGGACAATTGCTTCATGGCTTGGTTTTTTCTCTGCCATGCACTGTCAACTATGGGACCTTTTATATACAGGCGTGTGCCTTTCCAAATCATGTCCACTCAATTGAATTTACCACAGGTGGACTCCAATCAAGTTGTTGAAACATCTCAAGGATGATCAATAGAAACAGAATGCAACCTGAGCTCAATTTCAAGTCTCATAGCAAAGGGTCTGAATACTTTCTAAAAAACTGTTTTCGCTTTGTCAATATGGGGTATGATTGTTGAGAAAAACAAAATCACCAATTTTATAATAAGGCTGTAAGGTAACAAAATATGGAAAAAGTGAGGGGGTCTGAATACACTGCATATATCTGTGTGTGTGTTTGTGTATGTATTGGTGTGTGTTTGCACTCAACTCAGGGTAATTTAATGTTTCATAAGAAACTGGAGCTCAACCTCAGCATGCGGATTCTGGGTCCAACAGCCTGAGCTCAGAGCATCCAGAACATTATTCACCCGACAACGACAAGCATCAACAGCCTCACATCACAATACATCATCCACAGCTATCTGAATCTGATTATACATTTTGGAACAACAGTTGACCTTTTGTGCTCACCGAAAAACAATTATTCAAATAGCTCTCTCAGGAAAAATACTTGGTGTCTGTCATTGTCAGCAGCATAGAAGCTTAATGAAGAGCAGAGTGGTTATCTACAGTATCTCCTGATGAGGATGAAACAACCATGAAAGATCCTGGTCCTCCAGAGGGTCCACTGACGCGCACACACACACACACACACAAGCCTAGTCAGTGATTGCCTGTTTGTCACTGAACTCTCCCAGGCTCTCAGCATATGGATCTGGGGTTTGGTGGCTGTGGTTCTGCAGCTTAAGGCTTTGCTGGATCCACCACCACCACACCCATGCTGACTCCACACTAGACACCCACAGGCAGGCCCAGGCCGGGGTGGGAGTCATTCTGCTGCGCCTGGCAGCAGCTTCACAGCCCCAGCCATGGGGAGAAGGGTCACACTCGTTGATCCCACACCCAACATCCACCAACGGCTTAAAAGACTTCAGAGCTCCTCTGATGGGATGAACCATGAACCACCCACTGACTAGGCTTCCTCTGTGTGTGTGTGTGTGTGTGTGTGTGTGTGTGTGTGTGTGTGTGTGGGGGGGGGGGGGGGGGGGGGGGGGGGGGGGGGGGCTTGTGGAGTGTGTAATGTTCCTTTATCTAACTTTAGGGTCAGCTGTG
Source organism: Salvelinus fontinalis (assembly GCF_029448725.1). Lineage (NCBI taxonomy): Eukaryota > Metazoa > Chordata > Actinopteri > Salmoniformes > Salmonidae > Salvelinus > Salvelinus fontinalis. The sequence goes on from NC_074677.1 coordinate 42,933,207, forward strand.
TTCATTCTCATTTTCTCATTCTTCATTGCCAGATATGGGAGATTATTTCAGCTGAAGGGGTTTTGTGACATTTTACTCAACACATTCTTACTCCGTGACTTATGCAGAGGAGCCTTGAAAAACAACAGCTATCACACAGTCAGTGTGCACCTTCCTTTAAAAAAAAATACAAATTCTCTCACAATTTCATCACTTTTTTCACACAATTTAATGCCAAAAGTTTCTGTTTTATGGGACACGGCATTTGTGGGAGTGGATCCTTACATGTGGAACCAATCTTCTTTGGGATAATGAATTCTGCAGGTGGTGGGGAGTCGTTTGTGTGCTACACTAAAGGCCAGGGAAAGAGACCACATACTAAAGCAAGGCTGAGCTAACAGTTTTCCAGCAGCATCTCCAGTGAGGAGATATTGTAGTACTGTATTGGGATCCCGTTTTACTTCTGCTCTGGTGAGACCTTTTCCTCAAATAATTTGCCCACCATGGTCGTATTGTTGCTCTTCGTCTTCTCTTTCCATGTATAGTTGAAACACACTATGCTCCTAACTTTCTTGACTTTGCTTTTAGAGGAGGGCTAAAGAAATGTAAATATTACCGCTAAAATGTGTTATCTTTTCAAATGATCTCAGAGAGCAAATTAATGTTCTCTTTATATTTGTAATGTCTTTATCACAGGAAAAACCTGGATTGGGATAACATTCCTTTGGAGTGGTATATTTTCCACTAAAGACTGACTTAGGACAGATATTTGCTATCAGTTATGAGTTACTAGAGTCTTCATAGGAAACCACCGTTAAGATTTGATTCCAGTACTTTACTGGGATATCCTTATGAAATGTCATGCCTGGGGCCCCGGGTCCATGTGACGTGTCTTTCCAAAGAAATATGTGGCACACCATCGGAACCCTCAGCTGTTTAAAAGGCTGTTTGAAAATAAAATGGATGGCTTTGTCTTGGATGTGAAAGAGGAGAGGAGGAAAACAGAATATTCCATGAATGAGTCACTGAGCGAAAAGCTGTGCGATCTGGGCCCATGCTTGAGGTGAGAGGGAAGGAGAGAACGAGAGAGAAACAGCGAGAGGGAGAGGGAGGGAGAAAGAATGAGAGAGAGAGGGGGAGAGAAAGAGAGGGAGGGTGGGAGAGAGAGACAGAGAGAGGGTGGAGGGAGAGAGTGAGGAGAGAGCAGGGAAGAAAGAGGGAGAGAGATTGAGAGAGGGAGGGAAGGTTGGTGGGGGAGATTGCATACTCCTCACATCCTCTCTCTTCGCCTCCGTAAAACACATTGAAGATGAAGGTCTCTCTAAAAAAAATACAGTGTTACAAGTGCAAAGCATATGAAGAGGATGGGAACATTTGAATAACTAAAACAATTTTGATCTGTGTCTTGATTGGCGATATTAGCCTTAAACTCCCCCATAGTACCCAAGTCATCCCCTGGTGGCACAGAGGGTTAACGGTCTGGCTCTAGAGCGGAAGATTGCAAGTTCAATCCCGCATTTTTCTTTACTTTTTTTTAACTGTAAAATTGAGGCTCAGATATAATCTATTAGAAAAGTCTTTATTTCATCCAGATTTAGAAATTTAGAAAAAAAAATAGAAAAAAAAAATTACATTGTGAGAAAATTCACTGTTCAACATTTTAAAACAGGGCACCTGATGTAATTCCTACTTTCAGACGCTTGATATGGTCCCCCCCCCCCCTGTCTTAACTTTCATGCTCTGAAAAGAAAAAGGCGATCCTAGATCAGCACTCATAGTCCTGGATAGCTTGTAAATATGGGCCCAGAAGTACGCAGCATATAAAGAGGATGGCAAATAAGCCAGTTACCAGTGTTTCCCTGGGCTAGTTATGTCTCAGAAGGTTCAAAAGGATGCATGGAATTGCTGATTGAACATACCGCCATGGCTATATACTGAAAGAATAAGTTGCAAGAGAGCTTTTCTGGTGGTGCAGAGGATAAAAGACCTGGCAAACGTTTCAGGTTCTAACCCCACATGTGTAGATTGTCAAAATATGAAGTGTAAAAAATGTAATTGCCATGTGCCTTTATGTCATCTACAAAACAGTCCTCAAATGCAAATTGTCGTTAAATCTGGAGAGAAACATAACGGGTATGTATTCCTATTTGCTTTAAAGGAGCTACACATTTGCATGCTGAGAATGTTGTGGTAATATTAGGTCAAACTTAAATATACCATTTTATCAATGTTCTTGAAATGTTCCTACAAGCTAAAATATATATTGCGTGAACATCAATGGAATCTTATTATGGTGTCCATATTAGGATGCTCTCAGTCGCAGTAAGATGTGTCATTCTCACAAGGAGTTGAGTCACTCAGCGGTCTAAGGCACTGCATCTCAGTGCTAGAGGCGTCACTACAGACACCCTGGTTTGAATCCAGGCTGTATCACAACTGGCCGTGATTGGGAGTCCCATGGGTCGGCACACAATTGGCCCAGCATCGTCCGGGTTTGGCCGGTGTAGGTCGTCATTGTAAATTAGAATTTGTTCTTAAGAGACTTGCCTAGTTAAATAAAGGTTAAATAAAAAAATGTAAAAAACATTATCACAAGGAGTTGGGTCATTCTCACACGGGATTTGAGTCAATCTCGCAAGGATTTGAGACATGAAAAACAATCCCGCTGAGTTCCGGGGTGCTGCCGCAGGTACGAGGCCTGTAAAACACACACACACACAGATCAGGTAATGTTGGAAACTTAGGTGGTAGTGGTGTAGAAGTAAGGGGCTAAGGTGAGAGTAGGGGGGTAATGTTAGGGTGTAGGGAAAGACTAATATGGCACCTTTCTGTCCAGGAATTTGGAGTGCATCTGCGTGTCCTAGTCCCACACCAGACACCTCTTCTCAAACACTGGCTTCTCATCCCTCAACTCAGACACACAGTACACATACACACACATGTAATTAGGGGAACATTCCTAATAGTGTGTGTGTGTGAACCTGTGTGTATTTGGGGCTGGAGCAGCTGGAGCCTCATGTTGACGGGAGAGCCCACCTGAGGCGCGCTCAGTTTGCTTGAACTTTTGCGGAATGGTTAGTACACGTTTCCCCAAAACGTTGTTGAACAGACTTTGAGGTACGTTTTCTCCCGTTTGGTGGGTGTGGCGAAGTGTGGCTTGAAGCAATGAGTGACGTATTTAAAGGGCAGGGAACTTGCTGACAGCGTTCCCCAACCCCTCCCCATTTTATTCACTGGTTGTTCAGTACAGCACCGTATCCGTTTAATTAAACCTTCCAGAATGTACAAATGTACTGAACACAGCCCTGTACTCGACTGTTCAGGTGCCTAAACAGGAACAGGATTTGACATCACACAAGGAGAAAGAGATGGCAGGTGCAATGGTGCCCTGTATATCCCAGGTTTCTCTGGTGTAGACCGTATTACTGTTTTAGAACTTTGTGATGACTGCTGATGTAAAAAAAAAAAGTCCAAACATAATTTTGCTTGATTGATTGTGAACGTAGAAGTCACGTCCTCTTTACCCATTAGGTAGGAAGTGACAGTGCCGACACTGCAAAGTGGTCGGGATGTCCTCTGAACCCGAAACACTCCCATCATCTGCTGTCTGCCTTTTGCACCTCAGTTCCCTCTGACCACAGATAGACCAAACATTAACCACACAACATGGTCAGTACACAGTCAAATCAAACATAACCTCATCCCCAGGCTATTGCGCATATAAGATATAAACCACTGCGATATCAACCACTCAACGTTGTCCTTACTGGGAGTGACCATAGAATTCTATGGGACCTACCTAAGTATTTGTCATCATTTCATTTTAGCAAATCACACGACTGCGAGGTGTGCCCCTGTGCTTGTGGAATGCTAACACATGGTGTAATGTTAGGGGGAAGTTGTTGTGTAAGATGATTGGTTGATTGATTAAGCAGATTAACCTGTCTAGGATCAGCGTGGCACTAGCGGCACACCCCCCCCCCCCCCCACTGAAAAACCAGTGCCGCGAAATTCAAAAAAAATATTTTTTTTAAATATTTAACTTTCACACATTAAAGTCCAATACAGCTAATGAAAGACACAGATCTTGTGAATCCAGTCAACATTTCCGATTTTTAAAATGTTTTACAGGGAAGACACAATATGTAAAGATGTACATCTATTACCTAAAAACACATTAGCATAATCCACCATCTTTTATTTGTCCACCAACACCAGTAGCCATCACCAATTCGGCTAAACTAAGATATTTATAGCCCCTAACCAACAAAAAAACTCATTAGATGACAGTCTGATAACATATTTATGGTATGGGATAGGTTTTGTTAGAAAAAAGTGCATATTTCAGGTAGACTTCATAGTTTACAATTGCACCCACCATCACAAATGGACTAGAATAATTACAATGAGCAACGTGTTTACCTAACTACTAATCATCAAACATTTCGTAAAAATACACAGCATACACGAATCGAAAGACACAGATCCTGTGAATACAGACAATATTTCAGATTTTCTAAGTGTCTTACAGCGAAAACACAATAAATCGTTATATTAGCTTAGCACATAGCAATTAGCAGCCCAGCATTGATTCTAGCCAAAGTGAGCGATAAGTCAACATCGCCAAAAGATATTAATTTTTTCACTAACCTTCTCAGAATTCTTCCGATGACACTCCTGTAACATCACATTACAACATGCATATACAGTTTGATCGAAAATGTTTATATTTAGCCACCAAAATCATGGTTAGACAATGTGAAATGTAGACAAGCTGGTAAAGAAAAAGTCCTTGCGCCACTTAGACAGTGATCTACTCTTATACATAAATACTCATAAACGTGACTAAAAAATACAGGGTGGACAGGGATTGATAGACAATTTAATTCTTAATACAATTGCGTTATTACATTTTTTAATTTATCCTTACTTTTCAATACAATTTGCGCCAAGCGAAGCTACGTCAAAAAACATGGCGTCCTAAGCCACTAAAATGTTTCGACAGAAACACGATTTATCATAATAAAAATGTCCTACCTTGAGCTGTTCTCCATCAGTATCTTGAGCAAAGGATCCTTTCTTGGGAGAAATCGTCTTTTGGTGGAAAGCTGTCCTCTTGCCATGTGGAAATGTCAACTGAGTTCGGGATGAACTGAAAAGCGTGCCCAACTTTTCACATCGTTGCAAAAATAAATGTCCCAAAATCGCACTAAACGGATATAAATTGCTATAAAACGCTTTAAATTAACTACCTTATGATGTTTTTAACTCCTATAACGAGTGAAAAGATGACCGGAGAAATATAACAGGCTAAACTAACGCTTGGAACAGGTGCGCGCCGGTGTCCTCTAGGCTCATGACGCAGCTCCCAAAGAATGACTAGCTTCAGGGTTTTTTCATTTGTAGGGCCTGTGAACGCGCAATCGACATCACGTAAAGGCATCCAGGGGAAGACGTAAGAAGTGTCCGTATAGTCATAGCAACGACAGTGCCCCTTTAACTGACTTCAGAAGAGTGGCCAACATTTCTCAAATCTGACTCCATGTCAGGGAAATTGCTGTAGAATGGGCTCTGTTCCACTTAGAGACAAAATTTCAACTCCTATAGAAACTATAGACTGTTTTCTATCCAATAATAATAATAATATGCATATTGTACGATCAAGGATTTTGTGGGAAGCCGTTTAAAAAATTAGCCAAATTAGCATAAATAGTCTAAACAGCGCCCCCATCCCCAACAGGTTAAGCCAATAACTATGTACCGGGAACATTTCCTGGCGGTCTGTATTGGCTAACGTAGGCCACGTTTGATGCTTTGGCCAGCCAGACTCTTTGCGAATTTGGACGGAAGTGTCTGAGAACAAGATTAAATCAAACACAACTGAGAACACACATCAACTTCATAGAACAGTGACCACACTCTTATGTCTCACAAAAAACACACACTTTTATGAGTAGGGAAGACTAAAACAACTGACACATACAAACAAAGGTTAGAGCCTTCAGATACATACCCTCTAACAGAGCACATCGAGAAACACACTCTGCCTCTTTACCTCACACACACACACAGACACATGAACACACACACACACACACACCAAGCAACAGAAATAAATCTAATAAGATTCTCGGTGCAGACTTTAAGCCTTTCTATGTGGAAATTATGACCGGGTGTGCTCATCCATTCCTGTGTGTGCGTGTTACCTGTAGGAAGTGGTCTAGCTGCTGCAGCAGCTCCATGTCGATGTAAACTCAGCGAAAAAGTAAACGTCCTCTCACTGTCATCTGCGTTTATTTTTAGCAAACTTAAAATGTGTAAATATTTTTATGAACATAACAAGATTCAACAACTGAGACATAAACTGAACAAGTTCTGTGACTAACAGAAATTGAATAATGTGTCCCTGAACAAAGGCGGGGTTAAAATCAAAAGTAACAGTCAGTATCTGGTGTGGCCACCAGCTGCATTAAGTACTGCAATGCATCTCCTCCTCAGGGACTGCACCAGATTTGCCAGTTCTTGCTGTGAGATGTTACCCCACTCTTCATCAAGGCACCTGCAAGTTCCCGGACATTTCTGGGGGGGAATGGCCCTTGCCCTCACCCTTCTGATCCAACAGCTCCCAGATGTGCTCAATGGGATTGAGATCCGGGCTCTTCACTGGCCATGGCAGAACACTGACATTCCTGTCTTGCAGGAAATCACGCACAGAACGAGCAGTATGGCTGGTGGCATTGTCATGCTGGAGGGTCATGTCAGGATGAGCCTTGCAGGAAGGGTACCACATGAGGGAGGAGGATGTCTTCCCTGTAACGCACAGCGTTGAGATTGCCTGCAATAACAACATGCTCAGTCCAATGATGCTGTGACACACCGCCCCCGACCATGACGAACCCTCCACCACCAAATCGATCCCGCTCCAGAATACAGGCCTCAGTGTAATGCTCATTCCTATGACGATAAACGCGAATCCGACCATCACCCCTGGTGAGACAAAACCGCAACTTGTCAGTGAAGAGCACTTTTTGCCAGTCCTGTCTGGTCCAGCGATGGTGGGTTTGTGCCCTCATAAGCAACGTTGTTGCCGGTGATGTCTGGTGAGGACCTGCCTTACAACAGGCCTACAAGCCCTCAGTCCAGCCTCTCTCAGCTAATTGCGGACAGTCTGAGCACTGACGGAGGGATTGTGCGTTCCTGGTGTAACTCGGGCAGTTGTTGTTGCCATCCTGTATCTGTTCCGCAGGTGTGATGTTCGGATGTACCGATCCTGTGCAGGTGGTGTTACACGTGGTCTGCCACTGCGAGGACGATCAGCTGCCCGTCCTGTCTCCCTGTAGTTCTGTCTTAGGCGTCTCACAGTAAGGACATTGCACTATATTGCCATGGCCACATCTGCAGTCCTCATGCCTCCTTGCAGCATGCCTAAGGCACGTTCACACAGATGAGCCGGGACCATGGGCATCTTTCTTTTTGTGTTTTTCAGAGTCAGTAGAAAGGCCTCTTTAGTTTCCTAAGTTTTCATAACTGTGACCTTAATTTCCTACCGTCTGTGAGCTGTTAGTGTCTTAACAACCGTTCCACAGGTGCATGTTCATTAATTGTTTATGGTTCATTGAACAAGCAAGGGAAACAGTGTTTAACCTGTCTGGGAACGGGGTTCCGCTAGCTAGCTGATTAAGTGTGCCTTGTATTCTAAATAAATCACTTACAGTGTCACCAGAAAACCACCCACACACATCACACCTCCTCCACCATGGTGGGAAACACTCATATGAAGATTATCCTGTTGGAACCAAAGACAGCGATTTTAACCAAAAATCTCAAATTTGGACTCATCAGACCAATGTACACATTTCCACCGGTCTAATGTCCTTTGCTTGTTTTCTTGAACCAAGCAAGTCTCTTCTTCTATTGGGGTCCTTTAGTAGTGGTTTCTTTGCAGCAATTCGACCATGAAGGCCTGATTCACACAGTCTCCTCTGAACAGTTAATGTTGAGATGTGTCTGTTACTTGAACTCTGTGAAGCATTTATTTGGGCTGCAATTACTGAGGCTGGTAACTCTAAGGAACTTATCCTCTGGGTCTTCCTTTCCTGTTGCGCCATGAGAGCCAGTTTCATCACAGCGCTTGATGGTTTTTGTGACTGCTCAAACGCATTAAACCCTTTACAATGAAAATGTGTGAAGTTATTTGTATTTTTACAAATTATCTTTGAAAGACATGGTCCTAAATCAGGGACATTTCTTTTTTTGCTGTTTATGTTCTTCTCTCCTGAACATGTGATTGCAAGGGACTGTCACTCTGCATACATCATCTCTTTAAAGAATTACGATTTTAGACACAGAGTAAAATACAAAAGGAATTTAGTTAATCACATTTTACACTGTCCCTGTCCCTTTATATACAAACAGAGGGCAATACTGTATTTCATAATACTCTAGTAATTACAGAGCCATACACAGCAAGACAGGGAAGGGCAGCAGTGATGTGCAAGCCTATTTGTCTATTGTCACTGTCAACACTGCCAACTTCAATCTCACGCAGCGGAGCAGGTGTGTTGGTGGCCATACACATGCATACGCAGTATGTCCACCTATTATTTTGTACAGAAATAGAGTACACTAACCTACACTCACAAATTACCCTTGAGAATAATTGAATGACTGAACAATCAAATCCATCTTAATTCCTTAAATCTTATTAGGTGGAGGGAAGGACTAGCTATAGTTAGCTACATACACCATAATGGCTGATAAGAGCTTCTGGTCAGCGGGGTGGTGGCACCGGGATCCTCATCTCTCCCAAGTGGTCATTCTCTCTTTCTCCCCTTACCCATCTGTCTATCGCCTCCTTTGAATTCCATGCTGTCACAGTTACCAGCCCTTTCAAGCTTAACATCCTTATCATTTATCGCCCTCCAGGTTCCCTTGGAGAGTTCATCAATGAGCTTGATGCCTTGATAAGCTCCTTTCCTGAGGACGGCTCACCTCTCACAGTTCTGGGTGACTTTAACCTCCCCATGTCTACCTTTGACTCATTCCTCTCTGCCTCTTTCTTTCCACTCCTCTCCTCTTTTGACCTCACCCTCTCACCTTCCCCCTCTACTCACAAGGCAGGCAATACGCTTGACCTCATCTTTACTAGATGCTGTTCTTCCACTAACCTCATTGCAACTCCCCTCCAAGTCTCCGACCACTACCTTGTATCCTTTTCCCTCTCGCTCTCATCCAACACTTCCCACACTGCCCCTACTCGGATGGTATCGCGCCGTCCCAACCTTCGCTCTCTCTCCCCCGCTACTCTCTCCTCTTCCATCCTATCATCTCTTCCCTCTGCCCAAACCTTCTCCAACCTATCTCCTGATTCTGCCTCCTCAACCCTCCTCTCCTCCCTTTCTGCATCCTTTGACTCTCTATGTCCCCTATCCTCCAGGCCGGCTCGGTCCTCCCCTCCCACTCCGTGGCTCGACGACTCATTGCGAGCTCACAGAACAGGGCTCCGGGCAGCCGAGCGGAAATGGAGGAAAACTCGCCTCCCTGCGGACCTGGCATCCTTTCACTCCCTCCTCTCTACATTTTCCTCTTCTGTCTCTGCTGCTAAAGCCACTTTCTACCACTCTAAATTCCAAGCATCTGCCTCTAACCCTAGGAAGCTCTTTGCCACCTTCTCCTCCCTCCTGAATCCTCCTCCCCCCCCCCCCCTCCTCCCTCTCTGCAGACGACTCCGTCAACCATTTTGAAAAGAAGGTCGACGACATCCGATCCTCGTTTGCTAAGTCAAACGACACCGCTGGTTCTGCTCACACTGCCCTACCCTGTGCTTTGACCTCTTTCTCCCCTCTCTCTCCAGATGAAATCTCGCGTCTTGTGACGGCCGGCCGCCCAACAACCTGCCCGCTTGACCCTATCCCCTCCTCTCTTCTCCAGACCATTTCCGGAGACCTTCTCCCTTACCTCACCTCGCTCATCAGCTCATCCTTGACCGCTGGCTACGTCCCTTCCGTCTTCAAGAGAGCGAGAGTTGCACCTCTTCTGAAAAAATCTACACTCGACCCCTCCGATGTCAACAACTACAGACCAGTATCCCTTCTTTCTTTTCTCTCCAAAACTCTTGAACGTGCCGTCCTTGGCCAGCTCTCCTGCTATCTCTCTCAGAATGACCTTCTTGATCCAAATCAGTCAGGTTTCAAGACTAGTCACTCAACTGAGACTGCTCTTCTCTGTATCACGGAGGCGCTCCGCACTGCTAAAGCTAACTCTCTCTCCTCTGCTCTCATCCTTCTAGACCTATCGGCTGCCTTCGATACTGTGAACCATCAGATCCTCCTCTCCACCCTCTCCGAGTTGGGCATCTCCGGCGCGGCCCACGCTTGGATTGCGTCCTACCTGACAGGTCGCTCCTACCAGGTGGCGTGGCGAGAATCTGTCTCCTCACCACGCGCTCTCACCACTGGTGTCCCCCAGGGCTCTGTTCTAGGCCCTCTCCTATTCTCGCTATACACCAAGTCACTTGGCTCTGTCATAACCTCACATGGTCTCTCCTATCATTGCTATGCAGACGACACACAATTCATCTTCTCCTTTCCCCCTTCTGATGACCAGGTGGCGAATCGCATCTCTGCATGTCTGGCAGACATATCAGTGTGGATGACGGATCACCACCTCAAGCTGAACCTCGGCAAGACGGAGCTGCTCTTCCTCCCGGGGAAGGACTGCCCGCTCCATGATCTCGCCATCACGGTTGACAACTCCATTGTGTCCTCCTCCCAGAGCGCTAAGAACCTTGGCGTGATCCTGGACAACACCCTGTCGTTCTCAACTAACATCAAGGCGGTGGCCCGTTCCTGTAGGTTCATGCTCTACAACATCCGCAGAGTACGACCCTGCCTCACACAGGAAGCGGCGCAGGTCCTAATCCAGGCACTTGTCATCTCCCGTCTGGATTACTGCAACTCGCTGTTGGCTGGGCTCCCTGCCTGTGCCATCAAACCCCTACAACTCATCCAGAACGCCGCAGCCCGTCTGGTGTTCAACCTTCCCAAGTTCTCTCACGTCACCCCGCTCCTCCGCTCTCTCCACTGGCTTCCAGTTGAAGCTCGCATCCGCTACAAGACCATGGTGCTTGCCTACGGAGCTGTGAGGGGAACGGCACCTCAGTACCTTCAGGCTCTGATCAGGCCCTACACCCAAACAAGGGCACTGCGTTCATCCACCTCTGGCCTGCTCGCCTCCCTACCACTGAGGAAGTACAGTTCCCGCTCAGCCCAGTCAAAACTGTTCGCTGCTCTGGCACCCCAATGGTGGAACAAACTCCCTCACGACGCCAGGACAGCGGAGTCAATCACCACCTTCCGGAGACACCTGAAACCCCACCTCTTCAAGGAATACCTAGGATAAAGCAATCCTTCTGCCCCCCCCCCCCCCCTTAAAAGATTTAGATGCACTATTGTAAAGTGGCTGTTCCACTGGATGTCATAAGGTGAATGCACCAATTTGTAAGTCGCTCTGGATAAGAGCGTCTGCTAAATGGCTTAAATGTTAAATGTAAATGATAATGAATTCATACTCACCTGATGGCAGAGAGAGTGTGATCGTCAAGACTTGGTATGTCTAGCCGTGTTAGCTGGGGCTGGGTAGTCTTGAATGATCCTTGGACAGCGTACACACAGACACACACACCTGTTTAGATTTATCCTTTGCTTGGTGGCTTTTAATATAATCTCCCAGTCTTGTCTATGAGTAAAGCCACCACACATTGAAGGAAGGCAGATAGTTAGCTAGCTAACTAACATTACTTATTGGTGGCCCTTATTATAACTAATATGGCAAAAACGGTACACTAATGATCTTTCTATTGAATTCCATTTGTCTCTCTGGTTAACTAGGTAACGTTACTTAGCTAGCTACCTAGCCTCAAATCAAATAGCTAGCTTGCAGATATCCCCAAGTCCCAGTGACACAAAACCAGCTGAGACTGACAAAAGTCATTATGACAAGGAGTTGGTCAGTAGGAACAATTAATAATACATTTTTTATGGTCATTTAATATATGAGCGTGATTCTAAAATCTAAAAATAATCAAATCTATCTATCTATCAGATGGTGTGTCACAATGACAGGGACTGTGGAGGAAGCTGTTAGCAGCAAAGTGACAGCAGCTACATATTGTGGCGACCTTAACCCAACAACCTTCTCAAGTGGTTCAGAACTCTTGGCGTAACTATTAAGGTGTGGGCTTGACAGTAACTAGATTAGGGTTTAAGGCCCAGTCCGGGCTACGCCATGAATTCAATAAGGTCCGACTGCGATCTGTGTGCAAGGAAACTCCAGAGAAGAACCGCCCAGGGAAACCAAGGCCCGTCTTTGTCGCCACAGATCCACCCAGGGAAACTATGGCCCCTCTTTGTTGCCACAAATGGTTTGTTTTAGGGCTGACCCCATTTAGTCGACTGGTTGATTGTTTGGTCGATAGTCTGTTGGTCGACCGAGATTTCTTTAGTCGAGCAGTAGCAAAAAAATCACGGTGTACAAGACACCCCTCTGATTTGCGCTGAGTGGACTGATCCATTGTGGAGGCAATGGGGATGGCACAGTCCATGACATGTGCTACTGAAATTGTATATGGTTATATTACATAAGAACAATGGTGCAACACTAATAAAACTAACATTATTTTATAATAAATGCGATTTCTCCCGGATAGCTGTTGCTGTCCACGGTTCTGAAACATGTCAGTGCGCTGTTGAATTGGCACATTTTCCTAGACCATGTTGCTATGTGCATAGTAGTAAAGTTTAGCAGCATGTTGGTGTTGAGAACAATGCCAGAGGCAGAAGCAGAATGAGGAGATGAGGACAGCCCTTACCTTTATTGTCTAAGAAAAGTGAGGAGAGAGGAAAACCCAAACTTAATCAGGTCTATAATCAATAGGCTAACTGTTAAATGTGCATGGCTTAATAAATCATCAATATATCTACAGAAATAAGACAGATCCTGCTTCTGTTGCCTGTTTGAGTGATTGTTTATTCGCCTACTGATTCCGTGAGCCCCAAACGGCGACATGTCAAGTAAACAATTTCACATATTCTGTTGTTTTTAATCTTTGCTTTGCTGTAATAAAGCCTTTACTCTTTTTTTTACGTTAGAACAGCCTCTCAAGTATTATTTATAATTTATGTATTTATTTAAAGAGAGACCTAAGACAACAACATATCAAGGCAGCAACACATGACAACACAGCATGGTGGCAACAACACATGACAACAACATGGTAGCAGCACAAAACATGGTGCGAAGCTGCCACAACTGTCAGTAAGAGTGTCCATAATTAAATCTTTGAATTAAGAGATGGAGATAAAACTGTCCAGTTTGAGTGTTTTTTGAAGCTCGTTCCAGTCGCTAGCTGCAACGAACTGGACAGAGGAGCAACCCAGGGATGGGTGTGTTTACACTGTTCTATATCGTGGAGCGCCGCCCCATAGGGGAGCTCCGCTCCTAGTGGTTTACCTAGGCAGCGCATAGCCTGAGAAAAACATATGCCACACCTGCAGCCAATAGGAGTACAGGTGTCCCTATATAAGAGTACGCTTCTCCTCAATCAGCCTCCAATTATCTTCAGCTACAGGACTGGACTGAAGAAGCCTAGAGAGAAGAGAGAAGACTCAGGACGAACCTGCCGTTGATTTCCTGGTCTCGACTTCGTCCTTCATTTAAGAGCTCAGTGTCGCTGCTTCACTATGGCGGCTAAGGACCCGAACGACTTATGTTTCGTGTGTTTGGGTTCGCAGCACGCAATGCCCTAGCTGCACCCTCCTTTCTTTAACTTGTTATGGATAGGGGGCAGCATTTTCAGGTTTGGATGAAAAGCGTGCCCAGAGTAAACTGCCTGCTACTCAGTCACAGTTGCTAATATATGCATAGTATTAGTAGTTTCTAAAACTGTTTGAATGATGTCTGTGAGTATAACATAACTCATATGGCAGGCAAAAACCTGAGAAAAAATCCAACCAGGAAGTGGGAAATCTGAGGTTTGTAGTTTTTCAACTCTTTGCTTATCCAAGATACAGTGGAAATTGGGTCATATTGCACTTCCTAAGGCTTCCACTACGTGTCAACAGTCTTTAGAACCTTGTTTGAGGCTCCGGTTGGAACATCATTGAAGATTTATGTTAAAAACATCCTAAAGATTGATTCTATACATCATTTGACATGTTTCTACGGACTGTAACGGAACCTTTTGACTTTCATCTGTACCTAGTGATCGTGCATCATGAATTTTGATTACTGGGCTAAACGCGCGAACAAAAATGATATTATCGAACAAAACAAACGTTTATTGTGGAACTGGGATTCCTGGGAGTGCATTCTGATGAAGATCATCAAAGGTAAGTGAATATTTATAATGCTATTTCTGACTTCTGTTGACTACACAACATGGCAGATATCTGTTTGGGTTGTGTTGGTCTCTGAGCGCTGTACTTAGATTATTGCATGGTGTGCTTTTTCGTAAAGTTTTTCTGAAATCTGACACAACGGTTGCATTAAGGAGAAGTGGATCTAAAATTCCATGCATAACAGTTGTATCTTTTAGCAATGCTTATTATGAGTATTTCCGTAAATTGATGTGGCTCTCTGCAAAATCACCGGATGTTTTGGAACTACTGAACATAACGTGCCAATGTAAACTCAGATTTTTGGATATAAATATGAACTTTACCGAACAAAACATACATGTATTTTGTAACGAAGTCCTATGAGTGTCATCTGATGAAGATCATCAAAGGTTAGTGATTAATTTTCTCTCTATTTCTGCTTTATGTGACTCCTGTCTTTGGCTGGAAAAATGGCTGTGTTCTTCTGTGACTTGGCTCTGACCTAACATAATCGTTTGGTGTGCTTTCGTCGTAAAGCCTTTTTGAAATCGGACACTGTGGCTGGATATACAACAAGTGTATCTTTAAAATGGTGTAAAATACTTGTATGTTTGAGTAATTTTAATTATGGGATTTCTGTTGTTTTGAATTTGGCGCCCTGCACTTTCACTGGCTGTTGACGAGGTGAGACGCTACCGTCCCACATACCCTAGAGAGGTTCAAGAATGTGTTCCATCTGACTATGTCACAAGATCACAACCTCTTTTCCATAACAAACTCAAGACCGTTCAGGTTCCTTCTCTCTCTATTGGTCTCTCTTCCTCTCACCACTCTGTGTGTAGCACAGCCCACCATGAGTGCGTAGCTGAGCACACACATGAAGATGTTGTGAAGGGAAATGACAAGAGGGCAGCAAAGTTAGAGGAATTTTACTCCTATTTGGTCATTTACCAATTCAATTAAAACACTCTGTCCGTTTCTAAGAACTTGTGAGATACTTATTTGCATAAAATTAATTAATTAATGTACATTAGTTTATATACCTCATATTTCGTCATAAATGTCTCTCCTCCTCTCAGATACAATGGCAGTATAGTTCACAAGCTCTTCCTCATTGTCTGCCACCTGTTAAACAATCTACTACAAGCCCAAGGTCTCTCCCCTCCCTGGGTAGAGACAGAATGTCCTGTAAGGAACACAGCATTCCAGCCGGTCTGACGATAGCTCCATTCGTTTCTAACAAGGAACAGAAAGTCCTTGTTCTATTCTTGACTAGAACTACACACATTATATTCAGTATTATGTATTCAGTATTATGATTATAATAAGATTCACACATCCATACAGTAACATAGTAGTATTCTGTTTAGTTATAGTTAAATGTATACATAATTTAGTCAATTATTCATAAAAATCCCATAACAAAAGTGTACGCTCTTGATGAGCTGCAATGCTTTAGCTCATAAAAATCTAATCGGAATCTAATAATCTGAAAATTCCGGCACCGACAAATATGGCCGCCTTGCTTCGCGTTCTTAGGAAACAATGCAGTATTTCGTTTTTTTATGTATTATTTCTTACACTGTTACCCCAGGAAATCTTAAGTGTCATTCCATACAGCCGGGATGAACTATTGGATATAAGATCAACGTCAATTTACTAACATTTCGACCAGGAATACGACTTTCCCAAAGCGGATCCTCTGATTGGTCCAACACCCAGGATAATGGATCGGATCCCAGCAGGCGACCCAAAACAAGGGCGCCGTAGAAGGGGCAGATGGAGCGATCTTCTGGTCAGGCTCCGTAGACGGGCACATCACCCACCGCTCCCGAGTATACTACTAGCCAACGACCAGTCTCTTGACAACAAGGTAGACGAAACCCGAGCAAGGGTTGCCTTCCAGAGAGACATCAGAGATTGTAACATTCTCTGTTTCACGGAAACATGGTTCACTTGAGACACGCTATCGGAGTCGGTACAGCCCCCTGGTTTCTTCACGCATTGCGCCGACAGGAACCAACATCTTTCGGTTAAGAAGATGGGCGGGGATGTATGCCTTATGATTAACGAGTCGTGGTGTGATCATAACAACATACAGGAACTCAAGTCCGTTTGTTCACCTGACCTAGAATTCCTTTCAATTAACTTAGTATTTTGGACGCTAGCGTCCCACCTCGACAACATCCGGTGAAATTGCAGAGCGCCAAATTCAAATTAAATTACTATAAATATTTAACTTTCAGAAAATCTCAAGTGCAATACATCAAAATAAAGCTAATCTTGTTGTTAATCCAGCCGCCTTGTCAGATTTCAAAAAGGCTTTACGGCGAAAGCATACCATGCGATTATCTGAGGACAGCGCTCAGCACACATAACATTACAAACAGTAACCAGCCATTTAGAGGAGTAACAAAAGTCAGAAAGAGATCAAATTAATCACTTACCTTTGATGATCTTCATATGGTTGCACTTACAAGACTCCCAGTTACCCAATAAATGTTTGTTTTGTTCGATAAAGTCCCTCTTTATATAAAAAAAATCAGTTTTGTTCAGTTATCCACTGTCTCAAACAACATCCGGTGAAATTGCAGAGCGTGAAACTCAACAAAACAGAAATTCTCAAAATAAACATACATAAAAGATACAAGTGTTATACATCAGCTTAAAGATAAACTTCTTGTTAATCCAACCGCTGTGTCAGATTATGAAAAAGGCTTTACGGTGAAAGCAAACCATGCGATTATCTGAGAACAGCGGCCAGCAGACAAATCATTACAAACAGTAACCAGCCAAGTAGAGGAGTAACAAAAGTCAGAAATAGCGATAAAATGTATCACTTACCTTTGATGATCTTCATATGGTTGCACTCCCAAGACTCCATGTTACACAATAAATGTTTGTTTTGTTCGATAAAGTCACTCTTTATATCCAAAAACCTCAATTTCGTTGGTGCGTTTTGTTCAGTAATCCATTGAAACAAAGAGCGATCACAGCAGGCAGCCGAAAAATATAAAAAGATACATAAAAGTTAGTAGAAACATGTCAAACGATGTTTATAGTCAATGCTCAGGTTGTTTTTGTCTTAAATAATCGGACAATAGCTTCGTCAATAGAAAAGGAAAAACAAGAAAGGCACACTCCCGGTCACGCGCAGGACTCATGTCTGGAAATTTCCAGTCCTCTCATTGAAAGTGGTGTTTCTGCCTCATTTTTCAGAGTAAAAGCCTGAAACAATGCCTAAAGACTGGCCACATGTAGTGGAAGCCATAAGGATCGTGAACTGGGTCATACATCTTTGTATGGTGGATAGGCTTTCAATGGAAAAACAGCCATTTCAAAATAATAGCATTTCCTGGATGGATTTTCCTCAGGTTTTTGCCTGCCATATCAGTTCTGTTATTCTCACAGACATTATCTTAACAGTTTTGGAAACTTTAGAGTGTTTTCTATCCCGAATCTACCATTATGTGCATATCCTAGTTTCTGGGCCTGAGTAGCAGGCAGTTTACTTTGGACATGTTTTTCATCCAAAAATCCGAATTCTGCCCCCTATCCCAAAAATGTGAACCTCTACAGTATTGGTGGGTCTCCCTCGGGACGGTTGAGCTAACGTAGGCTAACGTCATTAGCATTAGGTTGTAAGTTACAAGAACATTTCCCAGGATATAGACATGTCTGATATTGACAGAAAGCTTAATTTCTTGGCAATCGAACTGCACTGTCCAATTTACAGTAGCTATTACAGTGAAAGAACAACATGCTATTGTTTGAGGAGAGTGCACTGTTATAAGCTTGAAAAGTTATTAGTAAACCAATTAGGCACATTTGGGCAGTCTTGATACAATTTTTTTACAGAAATGCAATGGTTCATTGGATCAGTCGAAAACGTTGCACATACTCTGCTGCCATCTAGTGGCCAAAATCGAAATTGCGCCTGGGCTGGAATAATACATTATGGCCATTCTCTTGCATTTCAAAGGTGATGGTACAAAAAATACAAAAAAATGCATCTTTTTTTCTTTGTATTATGTGTTCTTCTACATTCATTTCACATTTCAACAAACTTCAAAGTGTTTTCTTTGAAATGGTATCAAGAATATGCATATCCTTGCTTCAGGTCCTGAGCTACAGGCAGTTAGATTTTGGAATGTTATTTTAGTTTTTAAGTTTTTAATTAGTCCGATCCATAAGAGGTAGCCTCCGCTCTTCTGGAAAGGCTTTCCACTAGATGTTGGAACATTGCTGCGGGGACTTGCTTCCATTCAGCCACAAGAGCATTATTGAGGTCAGGCGCTGATGTTGGGTGATTAAGCCTGGCTCGCAGTCAGCGCTCCAATTCATCCCAAAGGTGTTCGATGGAGTTGAGGTTAGGGCTCTGTGCAAACCAGTCAAGTACTTCCACACCGATCTCGACCAAAACCATTTCTGTATGGACCTCGCTTTTTGCATGGGGGCATTGTCATGCTGAAACAGGAAAGAGCCTAAAATGTTGCTAGAATGCATTGTATGCTTGAGCGTTAAGATTTGCCTTAACTGGAACTAAGGGGCCTAGCTCCAGACCATTATTCCTTACAGTTGGCACTATGCATTGGGGCAGGTAGCATTCTCCTGGCATCCGCGAAACCCAGATTCATCCGTCGGACTGCCAGATGGTGAAGCGTGATTCATCACTCCAGAGAATGCATTTCCACTGCTCCAGAAACCAATGGTGGCGAGTTTTACACCACTCCAGCCGACACTGCGCATGGTGATCTTAGGCTTGCGTGCGGTTGCTCGGCAATGGAAACCCATTTCATGAAGCTCAGAAAGTTGACGAACTGACTTGTTGGAAAGGTGGCATCCCATGACGGTGCCACGTTGAAAGTCACTGAGCTCTTCAGTAAGGCCATTCTACTGCCAATGTTTGTATACGGAGATTGCATGGCTGTGTGCTCGACCCACACTGAAATATCACCATCTTTAGTTGAGTCATGTGACTTAACCTCTCTGGGATAGATGGGACGCTTGCGTCCCAACAGCCATGTCAAAATGTAGAGCGCCAAATTCAAAAAAATTATATAAAATTAAACTTGATTAAATCACACATATAAGATATCAAATTAAAGCTACACTCGTTGTGAATCCAGCCAACATGTCAGATTTCAAAAAGGCTTTTCGGCGAAAGCATAAGATGCTATTATCTGATGATAGCCCAATGTAAACAAGAGAGTGTAGCCTATTTCAACCATGCTAGCGCTACTCAAAACGCTAATATAAAATATAAAACATGCATTACCTTTGACGAGATTCTTTTGTTGGCACTCCAATATGTCCCATAAACATCACAAATGGTCCTTTTGTTCGATTAATTCCATCCATATATATCCAAATTGTCCATTTATTTGGCGCCGTTGTACCAGGAAAAACAGCGTTCAATTTGAACAAAATCACGACACAATATCTAAAAAAAATTACCTCTAAACTTTGCCAAAACATTTCAAAGTACTTTTGTAATACAGCTTAAGGTATTTGTAAACGTTAATAATCGATCAAATTGAAGACAGGTCAATCTGTTTTCAATACAGGATATCAACAAACTCACGGAACATTTCATGTCTTGCCCAAATCTCAAACATAAACAAACGACGTCCCTCCACTTCCGGGTCAATATCTTGTTCACCTCACTAAGAAAAAACCTTAACCATTTTCCATACAATGGCGACATCCAGTGGAAGCAGTATAAACTGCGCATTTACTGATTAGAATTCTGGTTTGCCCAAAACAATCCATTGAACATAGAGGAACTTGACAATAAAAAAGTTAGTCCTCAGGGTTTTGACTGCTATATAAGTTCTGTTATACTTACAGATATGATTCAAACAGTTTTAGAAACTTCAGAGTGTTTTCTATCCAAATCTACTAATTATATGCATATCTTATATTCTGGGGATGAGTAGCACGAAGTTGAAATTGCGCACGCTATTTTTCTCTAAGTGAAAATTCTGCACCCTATCATCAAGAAGTTAACCGTTTACACTCGGAGGATTTTCCTATTTGGAGTAGCCTTCAACTATTAGGTGCTTTTTGACCTTTCCTAGCTGTGTGTATTTAGGAGCTGTGGCAAGCACACAGCCCTCCAACCAAATCTGCCATTTTCATACCGCATACATCCTGTCAGTGTAAAGGGCAACACATTTTTTTTCTAATTTCACACAGAATGTTTCACATTGTGGATTTCATATCCGCAGAGAAGTAGAGAGGTTGTGCCAGCGTCATTGGTCCAGGATGGCATGAGCTACGGGCCCCCCAATGCTTGAACAGAGCAACACACAGGTCGGTGAAGAGAAAGGAGGCGCCTGATGAAATGTGTTTATCGTTTTATGTTCACATCAGAAACAGTAGAGGTAAGAGGCCATTATCATGTGGCAAAATTTATTAAAACCAACAATTTGTATTTTGCAGTCAAGTATTTGTACTTTTTTGTAAAATTGACAATCTAATAAGAGAACAGTCTGTATCTATAATCTGCAGACAACAGGTAGCATACATACATAACATGTTATCTTACAGAAACATGATAAAGCATGGCGTAAGCTGCCTGTGGCTGTGGTCCATTCCGATCTTCAGACAGAGGAGGATGACCACCCAGCATACATGGAGAGAAAAGGAAGGTATAACTATCAGTTGTCAAATATAATTTTGAGATCCTTCATGTTATTAAAGCCACATGATAGCCTAAATATCTCTCTGCATTAGTTGCTAGATATGTTTTCCAACTGCCTGACTAAAATAGAATTACACAATGAGTGTAATGAACCGCATGTATTTTCATAATCAGAGGCACTTATAGGCAGATAACCAGTGAGACTGAAAGTGAGGATGAAAGTGAGCCAATGGAGAAACCATTAATGAAGACCCATTCCAAGACCACAAAGGGAAAGTGTTTACTTCCTGGACCAGTCATTAGACCTCCACGGTGTAGCAGAGAGACACCAGTGAGGGTTGAGCCACTAGATAGACAGAGCATTCAACAGCAGTCTTTGCCGCAGCTAGGGCTGTGGCGGACATGAAATGTTGTACACTTTGTAAATCTAGGTCGTATACACTAGATTTAGAGTTATTTGGCAACCTTAGTTTTGAATGATACTGTCACATCTGGACAACCTTCTTCGGGAGCATCAGCGGTCCCCGTGTCCCTCGCCTTCCTCCGTTGGCCGTCCTGAGGCAGAGCTTGAACCTAAGGAAATAGGGGTCACACATCTCTCTGTGGCAGAGCGACATCACCGGAGACTGCTGGGGTTGTGTCCCGACTGCAGCCGGGGGGGGGGGCACCGGCTACAGCTGTGTCCAGTGCTTCCTAACCCGAAGCCCACTAGGGCAGAGAGACAGCCCCGTGATCATCCATCTCCCAGGGTAGGTGTGACTATTTCTTCATCTAAGTTTTCCACCAAACCCTTCCTGGCTTCTATTTTGCTGGCTGTCCCTCAGGCTCCGATTCTGCTGGGAATTTCATCGACCAGTCCCTCGTCTCCCCATTTAACATCACAGCGTACTTGCTCTCTACTCCTCTTGTTCGGTCCAAGCCCTGGATAAACTACCGTTGGGATCCGGCACTATTATGCACGTCACCGCACCACTCACCCTCACCATAGGACCCAAGCACCTAGAAAACCTTCCCTTCCTCATCGCCTCCTGTGCACAGTCATCCTCGGCCTCCAGTGGCTTCAACTTCATAACCCCACCATCTCCTGGTCTAAGATGAGAATCCCCGCCTGGTGACCAGGATGTCGGAGGACCTGCTTTCCCTCACCCTGTGGTTCCACGTTGATGGAGGGTCTTGGGAGTGTCCTTCAGCCCATCAATCAGTCCTCCCGCCTCATGTTGTGGGATGTAGATGTGGACATGTGGACAGCACATTTACGTCCCCACTGAGGTGAGAGATCAGCTGTTGACCTGGGTATACACATCCCTCGCCGCTGGACACCCAGGTACTGGTGGCCCACTTTGGCGTAGGACGTCGCCCACTATGTCAACTCATGTTCAGTATGTAAATCAAAAACTCTCCGGCATGCTCCCAGCAGGGAAACTACCTCCCGTGGCTCACCAGCCTTGGTCCCTTCTTTCCATAGACTTTGTCATTGATCTACCCTTCTCTGATGGTTTCACCAACATTTTAGTGGTTGTGGACAGATTCGCTAAATTCTGACGTTTTAATCCCTCTCTCTGGTCTCCCTACCGCTCTCCGGGTCGCTGGGGCACTGTTCCAGCAAGTTTTCTGGCACAATGGCCTTCCGGAGGACATTGTCTCCGACCGTGGCGCCCAATTCACATCACGGGTTTGGAAAGCCTTTATGGAGAAGCTGGGGGTCACGGTCAGTCTCACTTCCGGGTATCAGCCTCAGTCTTAAACCTGTTGTCGAACTTCTTTCTTCAAATTGATCAATCGCAGTGAGGTGAGTTTTAAAAGCACTTACTGTTTTGATAAGTGTTTGACGTGCTTTCCGATTGCATTGATGTTAGAGGGACAATAGAGTCCTGAGTACCAGGCCATTAGCGACCTGTCCAGAGTGCATAAAAAGAGGAGATTACAAGGTAATGCCGGCGTGGCGGTGATACAGTCACCACAACAGCCCTAGCCGCAGCAGCCAATGTGTGATCGTAATTGTTAGGTGCTAGGGATAAAACATAAATACAGTTGCACACTTAAAATATGCTACGAACTATTTAATGAGTACATTAAATTGTTAGGAGGATATTTCGAGCATTCGACTTTCTTTTTATACAGTTTACTTTCAGTTAGTCAGCACCTCTACCAAGATTTGTGGATGTGCGTTAGCACATGCTTTTTACTAGACATACGAACGATGAACCACAATTTGTTGGACACTTAGGGGATTAGGATAAATGATAATTTGGGGTTAAATGTGTGTTTTGTATTTTGTTTAAAAAAAATTTGCAGCTGTTCTCCGTGAGATTTTAACATCATTAGACACACTTTAGCAACAGCTGATTTTGCTGCAACTGCAAAGGCTGCAGTTGAATGGTTCGACCCCGTCAGAGGTTCCGGACGTGACCGACCTTTGATTTACGGTGTCCTCACTGGAACATTTGAAGAGAGTTGAGGGAAGGATTGCTGGGCAACCAGACCTAAAAAGAACCTGGTTTGGGAAGATTTTAAATCATTAAATGCAGTGTTGAAAAGCAATTCATCCAGAACCAATCTGAACCAGAATGCCGATCCACCTCAAAAGTTCCAGCCCTGGGTGTACGATCACCTTGGTGCTTTACCCCCTCTGATGAATAAACCTATTTTGAAGCAGTACTCTAATCAGTATTATCTTCATGACATACCAGCTTGTTGTCTTTCAGATCACATCTTCTGGACTGGCTGGAGGAATGACCACCAAGGAGACTGTGTGGAGAAAACTAACAAAACTCCTGACAAATGCCCTGGCCATGAAGATGAACTTGAGAGGGGCCAATGGGATGCCGGCATTCCAACCGCTATTGCCTTTGGAAGACGGGCATAACGTCACTATTTCTACATTCATCTTAATCTTTCTCTCACTGTCTCTCTCATTTTTAAAGGTGCTGTCTGGGGAAGCCACCATAGAACCAAAGCTTCTGATGGTGAAATTGAGAAATACATCAAGAGGTGGATGCAACAGGCCTCTGACTAAGACGAAGGGAGAAAGAAGATAGCGCGACTGAGGGGAGAAGAAGACCAGAGGAGAGAAGATGACCAGAGCGGAGTAGACGAGTGATGTCACTACACCCTACCCTATGCCCTACCCACTAAGCAAAATAACAAGGGAATGCTGTTACCATAACAAAACCAATTTCGCTAAGAGGAAATCTTGGTGCGTTTTATTTTTGACTATGCAATGGGTGCTAAAATAAATGCTCTTTATCTTTTACATGTTTTTTTGTTGATGAAGTATGAGGTTTTACCCAGTTGCAACTTTATTTGGTCCTTATAAGCCTTTGCTGTCTTTGCTTACGATGCAATTGTCACCACTGAAAACCTTCATGCAGAATTTGGCTAGATATACACTGTATATACAAAAGTATGTGGACAGCCATTAAAATTAGTAGATTCGGCTATTTCAGCCACGCCCGTTGCTGACAGCTGTATAAAATTGTCCTTACTGAAGAGCTCAGGGACTTTTAACTGGCCCTGTCATAGAGCTGCCCCAGTCAACTGTAAGTTTTGCTATTGTGAAGAGGAAACGTCTAGGAGCAACAACGGCTCAACCGCGAAGTGGTAGGCTTCACAAGCTCACAGAATGAGACCGGGAAGTGCAACACTCACTACCAAGTTACAAACTGCCTCTGGAAGCAATATTAGCACAATAACTTTTCATCGGGAGCTTCATGAAATGGGTTTCCATGGCCGAGCATCCGCACACAAGCCTTAGATCACCAAATACAATGTCAAGCATCAGCTGGAGTGGTGTAAAGCTCACCGCCACTACTCTCTGGAGAATTGGAAACGCGTTCTATGGAGTGATGAATCATGCTTCACCATCTGGTCGTCCGACGGACAAATCTGGGTTTGGCAGTTGCCAGGAGAACGCTCCCTGCCCCAATGCATAGTGCCAACTGTAAAGTTTGGTGGAGGAGGAATAATGGTCTGGGGCTGTTGTTCATGGTTCGGGCTAGGCCCCTTAGTTCCAGTGAAGGGAAATCTTAATGCACAGCATATAATTACATTCTAGACTATTCTGTGGCAACAGTTTGGGGAAGGCCCTTTCTTGTTTCAGCATGACAATGCTCCTGTGCACAAATCAAGGTCCATATAGAAATGGTTTGTTGAGATCGCTGTGGAAGAACTTGCATGGCCTGCACAGAGCCATGACCTCAACCCCATCGCTGTGGAAGAACTTGAATGGCCTGCATAGAGCCCTGACCTCAACTCCCACTAACACTCTTGTGGCTGAATGGAAGCAAGTCCACGCAGCAATATTCCAACATCTAGTGGAAAGCCTTCCCAGAAGAGTGGAGGCTGTTATATCAGCAAAGGGGGGACCAACTCCATATTATTGCCCATGATTTTGGAATGAGATGTTCAACGAGCAGATGTCCACATACTTTTGGTCATGTAGTGTATTTCCTTATATTCACTGACTGGACATATGACATGTTGTGGAATAGGACCGTCATTGTGAGATTTCTTTCACAAGGTACTTTACCACAACCATCAAAGGTTGCATGTTCAGACTCTGACATCCGTCTTATAACTTCAAAGCATTTTTTTTTTATTTGACCTAAGACGTTTTCAAAAGGAAAACCCTGAGACAGTCATCACTTAGATGTATGAGGCCATGCACGTTATTCACCAAATTCTCTGTGCCATAAAACTGGCCAAAATGCTCTACAAAAGACACCGTTACAATTATATTGAAAAAGTGCAGCTTTCATGGCCCAACGGCAAAGTTGATACAGCAGTGAGCGTTCATCATTTTTTTGAAACCACGACCAGAGAGATTGATGTCAATGGTTTTGGTGGTGGTCAAAGTCAAGTTTTTAGTGACAGGCCATGCTGCGGCTGGAGACTGTAGATGATATTGTGGGCTCTGCTCCTTATGGGATATTTGAATGAAATGTAATATCTTTCCTGTTAAAATAAAAAAGAATAAAATACAATTCTGAGCAATGAGTAAATGTCTACTTGTTCATTGTTTAAGGTTCTTACAGCTGTTTGTAATTTTGATATAGTATAATGCAACTAAAGTGAAAAATATTAGAGGGGTGGATGGGTAAAATTCATATGAATTTGCATCGGGCCACTTTGGGGGGATTATGGCAAGACACCGGCAGTGTCGGCTTAGTTCTGACAGACGGAATCAGCCCGATGTACTCGGGACGATTCTGGGCAGTCATCATTAAACATGACATCAGGCCAAGTACTCAACCTGCTTCCAGCCAAACTGGCAATGTAGACACAACAAGACAACTAGCTAGACTGAACTCTTTAGAACTCATAGAAGCCATCAACGGCCTATCTTTAAATTACTATAGCGGCCGCTATAACACTAATATCTGTGTCAATATCACAAAATTAACTTGCAAACAACCTGATGTCGTATATATTCATGTGACTGTTGTCATCAAACAGAATCCGGAAACATATGGTATGCTGTCATTTGACCTTTCAAAGCTTCTGGCTGGGCCACTCAAGGACATTCAGAGACTTGTCCCGAAGCGACTCCTGCGTTGTCTTGGCTGTGTGCTTAGGGTCGTTGTCCTGTTGGAAGGTGAACCTTCGCCCCGTTTGAGGTCCTGAGCGCTCTGGAACAAGTTTTCATCAAGGATCTCTCTGTACTTTGCTCCATTCATCTTTCCCTCAATGCTGACTAGTCTCCTAATCCCTGCTGCTGAAAAACATTGCCACACCATGATGCTGCCACCACCATGCTTCAGTGTAAGAATGTTGGTAGGTTTCCTCCAGACGTGACACTTGGCATTCAGGCATAGAGTTCAATCTTGGTTTCATCAGGCCAGAGAATATTGTTCTTCATGGTCTGAGACTCTTTTAAGTGCCTTTTGGCAAACTCCAAGCAAGCTGTCATATGCAATTTACTGAGGAATGGCTTCCAACTGGCCACTCTGCCATAAAGGCCTGATTGGTGGAGTGCTGCAGAGATTGTTGTCCTTCTGGAATATTCTCCCATCTCCACAGAGGAGCTCTGTCAGAGTGACCATAGGGTTCCTGGTCACCTCCCTGACCAAGGCTTTTCTCCCCCGATTGCTCAGTTTGGCCGATCGGCCAGCTCTAGGAAGAGTATTGGTGGTTCCAAACTTCTTCCATTTAAGAATGATGGAGGGCACTGTGTTCTTTGTAACCTTCAATGCTGCAGACATGCTGCAGATGTCTCAGAACTCTACAGACAATTCCTTCAACCTCATGGCTTGGTTGTTGGTCTGAAATGCACTGTGCGACTTTATATAGACAAGTGTGTGCCTTTCCAAATCATGTTCAATCAATTAAATGTACCACAGGTGGACTCCAATCAAGTTGTAGAAACATCTGAAGGATGATCAAAGGAAACAGGATGCACATGAGCTCAATTATGAGTCTCATAGCAAAGGGTCTGAATACTTACGTATGAACATGTGTGTTCACTCTCTCGTGAGGCAGGCAGACAGGAGAGGAAGGTTCCCACTAGATCAGTATTTCCCAACCCTTGTCCTCGAGTACCCCCAACAGTACAGATTGTTATTGTAACCCTGGACAAGCACACCTGATTCAGCATGTGAACTAATCATCAAGCCCTCAATGAGCTCAATGCAACAAAAAAGTGTACTGTTGGGTGTACTTGAGGCCCAGGGTTGGGAAACACTGCACTAGATAACACAGCCACAACAGGAGTGGAGTGTGAGTGAAGAAAGAAACCAAGTGCAGAGTCAAACTGTCACGATCGTCATAATGATTGGACCAAGATGCAGCGTGGTATGTTTCCATCCCTTTTACTAGGAAGAGAAAACTCAAAGAACAAAAACAATAAAGCGAACAAATGAAACGTGAAGCTAAATATAATGCTCACAGGCAACTATACATAGTCAAGATCCCACCAAATCACAATGGGGAAATGGCTACCTAAAATGATCCCCAATCAGAGTCAACGATAAACAGCTGCCTCTGATTGGGATCCATACCAGGCCAACATAGATATATAATTCCCCTAGATAACCCACCCTTAATCACATTCCAACCTAATCAACAGAGAATTAACAGCTCTCTATCGCCAGGGCGTGACACAACAACGAGGTGTTGGTGCTACCAAACTAGTTGTTGAGAGGCATGGTTGATGAGGTTCAGTAGGCTGTAGCTAGGAGAACATTGTGACTGACAGGTGAATCAACCTGTCGGAGTGAGCGTGTGAAATCCCAGGTTAGTATTCACTAAACAAAACAGAGTCAAACGGGCGGTATTTGAAGGAGGTCAACTTGTCCAATAAAAAAGGCTTGCTTTCTTTTCCGCTACAAAATATTTTTCTACGTTTTTCAATTATGTTAACTAATGAATATTGTCTGGTAAATCCGTTCGGTGCTGCTGCTTTGAAAGATTAAAAAGTACTGGGGTAAATGTTGTCTCGCCACACGTTTTCCTGTGGCTCTGACTCATACTATCTCTAGGCGCCAGTAGCTTCTGCTTGTGCAGCAGCAGGAGGAGGAGTGCAGTGCACACTTGCATGGGGGCTGAGGAGTGGGGAGGTGACATTTTCCAAGATTCAAAAATAAGACATTTGCTAGTTCGATGGGCAATTCTCTACAGAACAGTAGAGAAAAGAGAATAAAAGTCAAATGAAAATGTATTGATAAAAATGCTACCAATCTGAAAGGGCACTTTTCTCATAGGAGGGTAGGAGGGCTGGTTCTCAGGCACCCCTAGAGCCTTATCTGTGCACATGCATGCTGTAAAACATACATTTGTACCAAACCGTGACACTGCCTAAACCTCACAATTTAACTACTGATTGTAATACAGTAAATCACAATCTCTTTGAGAAATTACTCTCTTGTATCCTTTTTAAATGAAATTAAAATAGACTATTTTAAACCACATCTATTGGTAATGGGCTGTATCCAGGAATACAATTATTTCAGTGGTATCTGCATCCAATCAGGGCTCCTTTCAAATATCCATCTAGTTGACTTATCTCTGATTATGGAACCTGCTGTGAGTAATCAGGAAATTGTTATCTTTGATCTGCAGTTGGCCCAATTGGTTGATATTGTTGGTTTCAACTTTATATTTCACTTAGCATTGATGGCCCATAGTACTCACTTCCCAATCAACTGAAACCAACAAGACCATAATTGGTAGTAAAACCTAGATGTTCGGTCACAATTTTGCAGTAGACTGCAAGAATGTACAAAATGTATGCTGCACAAAATAGAGTTGTTTGTGAGTGGAAAACATGAGCTGTTTCGTGTGATGTAGAGTTGCTTGGGTTCTGTACTGCATTCTCACATATTTTGGTCACTCAGATATGTAGCCATTTCATTATTATTGTTTAGGCCGGGAAGCAAAAGCGAAGACAACACCAAGTATTTATATTTATCTTTAACAACCAAGCTGCAGTATTCATCCGTAGTACTTGGAGGGGTTGGGGTTAAGGGGTTAGCAGTGGTGGGCTTGGCCCCTTAGGGAGAGACTAGAGATAGAGCTCAGTGATAAATTATCTTCAGATTTCACGGATACACTCACAGAGCCCCTCAATCACATCCGAATAGCTCAATCTCTGACTCTCTGTGAGTTGATTTGGTAATGTGTTTGCAAACGAGAGTCATGTTTGAACCATCGGACCATGATGGTATCGCACCAGAGACATACAGTATGTTCTGTTTCATCTTTACAAATCTCTTGACAAGTCATGTTTCTTTCATGTTTTTCTTTCTTAATTCTAGGAAACAGGGGACTATAGGAGGAACATCTAAACCAGGTAGTTCTGTACACTCTTAGAGAAAAGGTTTCCAATAGGGTTCTGAGGCTGTCCACATAAGAGACCCTGTTTTGGTTACAGGTATAACTCTTTTGGGTTCCATGTAGAACACTGAGAGGGTTCTACATGGAAACCAAAAGGGTTCTACCTGGAACCAAGAGAGGTTCTTCAAATGGTTCTCCTATTGGGACAGCCGAAGAACCCTTTTTGGTTCTTGATAGCAGCTTTTTTTCTAAATGTGTTGTGTGTCCCAAATTGCACCTCATTCCCTACATAGTGCACTACCTCTACCTCTACCTACTCTATCTACGTTGACTTTACAAAAGTAGTGCACTATATAGGGAATTGGGTACAATTCAGTGGAGTATAGTACTTCTTAATTCGTTTTTTGTGTTATCTGTACCTAACTTTACTATTTATATTTTTTACAACTTTTACTTCACTAATTAAAATAATGTACTTTTTAAAACTCTGTTTATTCAGTTTTACACAAGACAACACAAAACAATATAAATAATATACTCAACTAGAAAAAAAATATATATAATAATAGCTTTAACCTCTCTAGGGTATGTGGGACGGTAGCGTCTCACCTCGTCAGCAGCAAGTGAAAGTGCAGGGCGCCAAATTCAAAACAACAGAAATCCCATAATTACAATTCCTCAAACATACAAGTATTTTACACCATTTTAAAGATACACTTGTTGTAAATCCAGCCACAGTGTCTGATTTCAAAAAGGTTTTACAACAAAAGCACACCAAACGGTTATGTTAGGTCAGAGCCAAGTCACAGAAAATCACAGCCATTTTTCCAGCCAAAGAGAGGAGTCACAAAAAGCAGAAATAGAGAGAAAATTAATAACTAACCTTTGATGATCTTCATCAGATGACACTCATAGGACTTCATGTTACACAATACATGTATGTTTTGTTCGGTAAAGTTCATATTTATATCCAAAAATCGAAGTTTAGCCGGGACGCTACTGTCTCACTTGGCCAAAGCCAGAGAAAATGCAGAGCGCCAAATTTAAATAAATTACTATAAAAATCAAACTTTCATTAAATCACACATGAAAGATACCAAATTAAAGCTACACTGGTTGTGAATCCAGCCAACATGTCAGAATAGGCTTTTCGGCGAAAGCAAACGATGCTATTATCTGAGGATAGCACCATAGTAAACAGAGAGAGAAGCATATTTCAACCCTGCAGGCGCTACACATAATGCAGAAATAAAAATATAATTAATGCCTTACCTTTGACGAGCTTCTGTTGTTGGCACTCCAATATGTCCCATAAACATCACAAATGGTCCTGTTGATCAATTAATTCTGTCAATATATATCCAAAATGTCCATTTATTTTGCGGGCTTGATCCAGAAAAACACTGGTTCCAACTTGCTCTACGTGACTACAAAATATCTCAAAGGTTACCTATAAACTTTGCCAAAACATTTCGTACAACTTTAGGTATTTTTTTACGTAAATAATCGATAAAATTGAAGATGGGATGATCTGTGTTCAATACAGGATTAAAACTAACGTAAACTCACGTAAACTCGTACATCGCCTTGGTCCGTACAATTGCCCTTATTTTAGCGCCCCAAAAACGTAATACTTCCTGATCAACTGTAATGTCAATACCATTGTAAAGCACAATTTCTCCCCTTTCCAACAAAATTAATTACATGACCTAAACACTGCCCGTTTCTACATAATTCAAGCAGGCAATGAGCCTCGTCGGGTATTTTTAAAAATGGCGGGTGGGGAAGCGAAACTAATGCGTGATAGTGGGAAAATTGCTTTTTTCACCCGATCTGTCCACCTTATCGCCTCTAAAATGTAAATAAAACACTATAAAGAGTTTATATTTTATTTATTTATTTACCGTTATTTTACCAGGTAAGTTGACTGAGAACACGTTCTCATTTGCAGCAACGACCTGGGGGAGAGGAGGGGGATGAATGAGCCAATTGTAAACTGGGGATTATTAGGTGACCATGATGGTTTGAGGGCCAGATTGGGAATTTAGCCAGGACACCGGGGTTAACACCCCTACTCTTACGATAAGTGCCATGGGATCTTTAATGACCTCAGAGAGTCAGGACACCCGTTTAACGTCCCATCCGAAAGACGGCACCCTAGACAGGGCAGTGTCCCCAATCACTGCCCTGGGGCATTGGGGTATTTTTTAGACCAGAGGAAAGAGTGCCTCCTACTGGCCCTCCAACACCACTTCCAGCAGCATCTGGTCTCCCATCCAGGGACTGACCAGGACCAACCCTGCTTAGCTTCAGCAGCAAGCCAGTAGTGGTATGCAGGGTGCTATGTGTCATTACATACCTAATTGAAGGTTTGTGTCAAATTTGACTAGGTATCCCCCCCTTAACCCCGTCACTATCCATTTCTTGTTTTTAAACGATGAGAGAAGTGCTACACCTGCTGGAGAGAGATTGTAAGACAGAAATAGTTGCTTCATGCGTGCTGTACGTTACGACATGACACGTCACGATGTAACGGAGGGTCCGTTTTTTTTACTTTTCTCCAATACTATAGAGCCATTACCATGTCGATCAACGCTTGAATAGAAACCTAGTTCACACCCCCGATTTTGAAGTCAACACAGTCGCTACAGTCCCATTAGTTTTCTTTGTAGCCTCGTTTGAATGTCGCGGTTACGCACATTTGTACGGAATGGGGTGAGTTTAAGTTAGCTTTCTGGTCACGCACCTCTAACAAACAGTACACTTCACTCGACCCTCGTTCTGAACAGGGCTACTTCTTCATTACACAAAGGAAAAAACCTCAACCATTTTCTAAAGACTGTTGACATCCAGTGTAAGCGGTAGGAACTGAAAGAAGGTCCCTTAGAAATCTGGATTCCCAATGAAACCCATTGAAAAGAGAGTGACCTAAATAACAACAACATCTGAATGGTTTGTCCTCTGGGTTTTGCCTGCTAAATAAGTTATGTTATACTCACAGACATGATTCAAACAGTTTTGGAAACTTCAGAGTGTTTTCTATAATATGCATATCTTATATTCTGGTGATGAGTAGCTGGCAGTTAATTGGGCATGCTTTTCATCCAAAATTCCAAATGCTGCCCCCTACCCTAGAGAAGTTAAAGATACCGTACTTCAGACAAGTTAAACACACTGGGCAGAAGGCTACAAAGGTTAAAGGGCAATCTGTAGTACAGGGACAGAGCAGACACCTCACCATTGTTCCTGTAAACAGACAAGGGATAGGGGTGGAGTCACTCACAGACAGTGACAGTCATGGCCACAGACCGACCATCCACTGGACCAAAAAGAAAGTTTACAATGCTTTAAAAATATATATATTTTAATTGTACGTAAGCGTGAAAAAAAAAAAAAAATAACAGGGCAAAACAAAATCACATTTTAGTATCTGACCGGGCAAGACGAACAAGGCATCTGCAGGTCACAATCAATAAGCACTTCATCAACCTTAATGCCCCCCCCCCCCCCCCCCCAAAAAAAAAAACCCACCAAGAAATGCTCATCCAGCCCTTAAGTCACAGGGGAGTCAAATACAGACTTATTTTTGTTTTAATATGAATGCCATCAGAGGATGGATTGTTTAAAGTATGACCGGACTGGAGACCAAGCCTTATAAAACAGTTTGGGGTTCCCACTTGTATTTAATTTAAAAAAAATCTAGTTTCAGAGAGCACAACACATCTCTCACCCAATATTTATAAGATGGGGGAACTGCCATCTTCCAGTTCTGTAGTATTAGCCGTCTAGCTAAAAGAGTTGTATAAGCAACAGTGTCCAACTGAATTCTTGACAAGGGGGTACCTATAGGCTGTAAGGGGAGACGGATCTATAACAGTGTCATGTATATCAGAGAAACATTTAAATATTAATTCCCAGAAACCTGACAGTTTGTGACAGCCCCAAAACATATGATACAGTGTGGCTGATTCCGTTTTATATCGGACGCAGGTAGGATCAAAATCAGAGAATATTCTTCCTAGTTTGGCCCCGGACCAGTGGATACGGTGAACCACCTTGAAATGAATGAGGCTGTGTCTAGTGCTAAAAGAGGACGAATGCACCCTGTGCAGCACAGATTCCCAGGTGTCTTCCCCAAGTCCTTCCCCTAAATCCTTTTCCCATCGAGTCTTTGAAGGAACCAAAGAATGGTTCTAAGTCATTAATGATTGCATATACATCTGAAATTGCGCCCCTAGGAAGCTTGTTCAGCTCAAAGATGCTCCCTATAGCTGTATTCGCAGGCCTATGGGGAAATGCAGGTGTGTTAGCTCTGACAAAGTTCCTTGTCTGGAGATAGCGGAAAATGTGGGATTGAGGGAGGATGAACTTTTCATGTAGCTGAGCAAAAGAGGTAAATGTGTCATCAAAGAATAATTGGGCTCGTGAGGAGAGGCCTAGTGAGTGTCAGATGCCAAAAGCCCCATCATTTAAAGATGGAGGAAATAAAATGTTCTGATTGATTGGGCCTGATAGAGAAAAGACTCGGAGGCTCCAAATTGTTTTACAATTGGGTTGACACACCGTTTGCCTAGGGACACTGGGAGACGAGCACAACACAGAAGAAAGTGCAGCAGGTTTACACGATTCAGACTCCATCTGTACCCAGAGTGGTCTAGGGCCAGTAGGATCAGTCTGCAGCCAGTACAAAAGGGCTCTGAAATGTGCAGCCCAATAGTATGTCTGAAAATTTGGTAGAGCTAAACCACCCAATGCCTTATAGGCTTCTGTAAATGTTTTCTACCAATCCGTGGTACCTTGCCATCCCAAATAAAATACATAAATGTTTGATCCAGTGAATTAAAAAAAGATTTTGGAATAAAAATGGGTAAACATTGAAATAAATATAAAAATTTGGGAAACACATTCATTTTAATGACATTAATCCTTCCAATAAGAGAGAGAGGTAGCGAATTCCAAAAAGTAAAAGATTGTTTCAAACTGTCTGCTAGAGCAACAATGTTTTCCTGAAACAAATTTTAATATTTCCTTGTCACTTTAACTCCCAAGTAGGTGAATTGATCCCGGACAATCCTAAACTGAAAACTTGTAAAAGAGCACTTTAAAATCAGCCTTATTTACAGGAAAAAGCTCACTCTTGCCTAGATTCAGCTTGTACCCCGAGATTGATCCAAACTTTATAAGATCAAATCAAATCAAATTGTCACCTACACATGGTTAGCAGATGTTTATGCGAGTGTAGCGAAAAAATTGTGCTTCTAGTTCTGACCATGCAGTAATATCTAACAAGTAATTTAACAATTTCACAACAACTGCCTTATACACATAAGTGTAAAGGAATGAATAAGAATATGTACATAAAAATAATGGATGAGCGATGGCCGAACAGCATAGGTAAGATGCAGTAGATGGTATAGCATTGTTTAAAGTGGCTAGTGATACATTTATTACATTCATTTTTTAATTATTAAAGTGGCTAGATATTTGAGTCAGACTCTCTGCTCTAAGCACATTTTCGAACAAAACAAATGTATTGTATAACATGATGTTATAAGACTGTCATCTGATGAAGTTGTTCAAAGGTTAGTGATTAATTTTATCTCTATTTGTGGGTTTTGTGAAAGCTACCTTTGCGGTGGAAACATGGTGTTGTGTGTTTGGCTATTGTGGTGAGCTAATATAAATACATATTGTGTTTTCGCTGTAAAACATGTAAAAAATCGGAAATGATGGCTGGATTCACAAGATGTTTATCTTTCATTTGCTGTATTGGACTTGTGATTTCATGAAATTATATTATATGATATCCCTGTCGCGTTAGGCTAGACTAGTCAGCTTTTTTGATGAGGAGGATCCCGGATCCGGGAGAGAGAAGCGGTAGAGGTTTTAATATTAGGAAAGTTGAGAAGTAGTAGGCCTAGCCTATAGAAAG
The DNA here is from genome assembly GCF_029448725.1 of Salvelinus fontinalis. Classification (NCBI taxonomy): domain Eukaryota; kingdom Metazoa; phylum Chordata; class Actinopteri; order Salmoniformes; family Salmonidae; genus Salvelinus; species Salvelinus fontinalis. The sequence goes on from NC_074677.1 coordinate 42,968,908, forward strand.
CTGATGGGATCCTCCTATTTTTAATAGAGTCCATAAAAACTCTGTTTTCTCACGCAATTGTATAGCCTTTAGAAATGTTGCACAACGTGAGCTCATGGGCTCTCATGAAGTGTTTGATTAGTTTTTTGATTACGTTTGCATTGATGTCAGAGTGATAAGTGGGACAATAAAGTGCTGAGTACCAGGCAGTTAGCAAATTTGGTTGGCTACTAATGACCACCAGCAGCATCAGAGCTTGGAGAATCCTAATCACCGTGACTAAACGGTCACGTGGAATTTGATTGCCATCATGACTCGTGACCGCTGGTGTGGTGGTAATACGGTCACCGTAACAGCCCTAGAGCTACCCCCAGGGCGGCTAATATTGTGTAATCAAAGGTTACAGAGATACATTTGTGAAACTGCTATCAGCTTATCTGTGTTATTGTGAATTGGGGAATTTCAATTGAAGCCAAATGAAGACAATATATGATAACGTTTTACAGAAAACACGAGCTGTGAGTTGATGTGTATTACTAAGGTAATGCGTCACGGTCAGGGTAATGTGTCTGAGTAATGATACTGTGGGAGGGATGTGGTTGAGTGAGCGCAGACAAAATAAAACAATAGCCTTTAGCTTTGTCTTGTCATTCTTCCATGTAATTGAAGTAATTGTTTCAGTAACGTCATGCAATCTGCAATACAGTGTATGTTAAACCTACATTTTATCAGCAATGGTGTATCATGTAAACTCTTGTTGTACGATGAAGACTTCCACATCTGTACCTAGAGTACAGCAGACAACTGGCCTGGCCTAGTCCTGGTCTGGCATGGCACGTCTCCCCGTTTTTGAGCTGTTGGCCCTGGGTTGAAAAGACTCCCATGAGACTCCGCTCTATTGTTTAACCTTCTGCTAGGAGCCATACTTCCAAGGCAAATGTTTCTCCAACCCCTGCTTGTTTTCAAATAAGTCAATTATGATTGATGTTGACATTGGAGCTGGGAACTCTGGGAAAGGTCGCAGAGGTCAGGGGTCGAGGTCATGACAAAGGGGTTTGGGGGTATTCTGGAGGGTTCAGGAGGGTTCTGTGGATCTCAACTGTTCAAAGTCTTGGAATTCCACAGAGCAACATTCCAGAACACCTCCGAAGAACACCAGAGTTCTGATTTGTCCCAAAGGTCTCAGATGTATTATTATGAAACTCGGCAAACTATTTCTATTGATTAATCCTATTTTCTCTTCTCTGCTAGACATTTCTGACCACAGCTGTGTTCATTTTTCAGCATGTTACAGAAAAGCTTGAAAAAAAAAGTGACTCTTATTTTAGTAGAGCCTGCGTGGGAAAATCTAAGATCCAAATTCATGTTCCAGCTTGATGAACGGAAATTGCCACAATTTGACTGTAAAACCATGACATTAACATGACGTGTAAAGCACCTGGAGGCAGCATACGATATCTGGTCAAACCTCGGAAATGAATTGTGGTGAGAGTCTTATTTCCCCCCAAAAATGTTATGAAATAAATCACTTCCACATGGTTCTTTGGGTATAGCATTCCATAGCTTTGTTTGGAACCGCAGCCCTGTATGTTGGGGTGGCTGAAAGGCTAATAAACTAGCAGGACAGCGAGCTCATATAATGTACACACTCATCATTGTACACAAAACATGTGTTATTAACCTCATTTCAAGGGCATCTTACTCAACAGATCAGCACTGGCCGCATTCACTTTAAAAGCAACTTTTTGTTCTGATTTTATGCCCAATGCAATATGCATTGCTCGGAACACACACATCTCCATTTATGAAACATTATCTCTTTCATTTAGCTATTTGTGTACTGTGGGCATGACATGGTCTGCTCTGTGTTTCCCGCTCCAACTCCATTATTGTGGGCAGCAGAAAGAGGAGAGTTTCCCATGGAAACTGTGTGGACGTTCCGCTTCATCCCTACTCCTTCTCTTACACACCACCACCAAGGAGTTTCAGTGTTACAGTGCATTTTGGGTTGCCATGGAGAAAATGTAAGGGGTTACACATCAACATCAATGCAGCAGGGGGGGGGGTCAGGCTTTCAGCAATGCGGCCTTGAAGAGGGGGCATGCGGTGGGGCGGGGGTTTGCCGGCTGGGAATAGGGTAGCTGCTGGCTGGAGTCTGCAACCTCCCAATGATCAATGCCTTCCCCTCCTCCTCTTCCTCCTCCAGGTTCTTCTCCTCCTCAGAGTGCAGGAGACCTGCTGAGCATTACCTCTGATGAACAATAGAGTAAAGAAAGATAAACATAACAGTACTTGCTGCATGTAGTAAGTGGAATAAGTAAAAGGCATGAGGAGATCTGTCATGATTGGAGGATCGAGTATAGATGAATGCTGCTGTGAATTATCCAAAACTTAAATACGACACAAATGAATGTCTTAACTGATGAATGGGCAGAAAAGCAGACCATCAAACTTTCTTCTGCAAATAATATGAAAAAAGTTCAAACTCAAAACTGGTCAAGTGGAATGGTCAAGAAGCGGCATATTAGGAAAAAGAGTGAGTGACTGAGGAGACTGAAGTAGCCAATCGGAGCTGATGTTCTGAGTCACAAAATGAGTCAACAACTGAGCTAGCTCACTAGGCAGTGACCCGTAATGATATCTACAGTAACTCATTGTGATTTCACTCTCCTGAGCCAGGGCGAACACAAATCTCAACTGTTCCATCGGAATACACTGCTTTAGTTTGTCGCTTGTCTCTGCTTTTCCATAAAGCCATCCAGGCATATACATGTTTTTAAAGAACTGAGACCCTCTTTTATACAGATACAGTGCATTCGGAAAGTATTCAGACCCCTTGACTTTTTTCCACATTTTGTTACATTAAAGGCTCATTCTAAAATGGATGACTTTTTTATCATTCATCAAAACACAATGCCCCATAATAAAAACAGTAAGACCTTATTTATATAAGTATTCAGACCCTTTGGTATGAGACTTGAAATTGAGATCAGGTGCATCCTGTTTCCATTGATCATCCTTGAGATGTTTCTACATCTTGATTAGAGTCCACCTGTGGTGAATTCATTTGATTGGACATAATTTGGAAAGGCACACAAATAAAATTGTATTGGTCACATTCAAACATATTTAGCTGATGTTATTGCGGGTGTAGCAAAATGTTTGTGTTCCTAGCTCCAACAGTGCAGTATTATCTAACAATTCACAAATCTAAAAGTAAAAGAATGGAATTAAGAAATGTATAAATATTAGAACGAGCAATGTCGGAGTGAAATTGACTAAATACAGTAGAATAGAATACGTTATATACATAAGAGATGAATAAAGCAGTATATAAACATTATGTTCCATTATTAAAGTGGCCAGTGATTCCATGTCTATGTATATGGGCAGGAGCCTCTAATGTGCAGGGTTGAGTAGCCGGGTGGTAGCCGGCTAGTAATGGCTATTTAAATTCTTCTGGCTGCAAGCACGAGGCCGGCCACAATATGACAACAGCCACTTCAAGTGCAGGGCGCGAAATTCAAAATATATTTTTTTGAAATATTTAACTTTCACACATTAACAAGTCCAATACAGCAAATGAAAGGTACACATCTTGTGAATCCAGTCAACATGTCTGAATTTAAAAATGTTTTACAGCGAAAACAGCACGTATATTTATGTTAGCTCACCACCAAATACAAAAAAGGACAGACATTTTTCACAGCACAGGTAGCATGCACAAAGCCAACCTAACTAACCAAGAAACAACTTCATCAGATGACAGTCTTATAACATGTTATTCAATAAATCTATGTTTTGTTTGAAAAATGTGCATATTTGAGGTATAAATCATAGTTTACATTGCAGCTACAATGAGAAATTGCACCGAAAGCAGCCAGAATAATTAGACACCAACGTCAAATACCTAAATACTCATCATAAAACATTTCTGAAAAATACATAGTGTACAGCAAATGAAAGACAAGCATCTTGTGAATCCAGCCAATATTTCCGATTTCTTAAGTGTTTTACAGCAAAAACACAATATAGCGTTATATTAGCTTACCACAATAGCCAGAAACACAAGCCATTCCCCAGTAGCAAAAGTTAGCGATCGTAACAAACCAGCAAAAGATATATAATTTTTGACTAACCTTGATAAGCTTCATCAGATGACAGTCCTATAACATCAGGTTATACATACACTTATGTTTTGTTCGAAAATGTGCATATTTAGAGCTGAAATCAGTGGTTATACATTGTGCTAACGTAGCATATTTTTCCCACAACGTCCGGATATTTTTCTGACACACATATTCTGACCAAATAACTATTCATAAACATAACTAAAAAATACATGTTGTATATGTGGTCCTGTGTGGCTCAGTTGGTAGAGCATGGCGCTTGCAACGCCAGGGTTGTGGGTTCAATTCCCACGGGGGGACCAGGATGAATATGTATGAACTTTCCAATTTGTAAGTCGCTCTGGATAAGAGCGTCTGCTAAATGACTTAAATGTAAATAGGAAATGATAGATACACTAGTTCTTAATGCAATCGCCATGTTAGAATTCTAAAAATAACTTCATTACGATAGGCAGTTTACGTTATGGCGAGAGAGTACCCAAAAGCTGGGCGCAAACGACTAGTTCACATGTATGACAGATATATGAAATAACATCATAAAATGGGTCCTACTTTTGCTGATCTTCCATCAGAATGTTGTACAAGGGGTCTTTTGTCGGGAACAATCGTTGTTACGATTTAGAACGGCCTTTTTCCCTCTCGATTTAGCAAGCACACTTGCCAAGTGGCGCGAATCTCTCCATCGTCAACAAACTCAGAGAACGGAACACGGGCAAAACTCACGAAAAAATTTCAATAATCTGATTAAACTTTAATGAAAAAACATACTTTACGATGATATTTTCACATGTATGAAATAAAATCAAAGCCGGAGATATTAGTCGTCTATAACGACAGCTGTACAGAAGGCAAATCCATGTCCCTTGACGCGCCCTCCAGAACACAGGAAACTGGTGACACGTCATACAAAGAACATTTATTCGAGCCCAGATCAAGTTACACACTCCATTTCTTCTCTCACTGCTTGTCGACATCTAGTGGAAGACATATGAAGTGCATCTAAACAAATAACTATCAAGGACTTTAATAGGCAGGCCCTAGAAGAGAGCATCGATTTCAGATTTTCCACTTCCTGTCAGGAAGTTTGCTGCAAAAGGAGTTCTGTTTTACTCACAGATATAATTCAAACGGTTTTAGAAACTAGAGAGTGTTTTCTATCCAATAATAATATGCATATTGTACGAGCAAGAATTGAGTACGAGGCCGTTTGAAATGGGCACCTTTTATCCGGCTACTCAATACTGCCCCTGCAGCCCAAACAGGTTAAAGTCAGTGGCATGTTGTTAGTAAAAATTGAAAAAATCAAGGGGCCTAAACAGCTCCCCTGGGAAATTCTTGATTCTAACTGGATTATATTTGAGAGGCTTCCATTAAAGAACACACTTTTTGTTCTGTTAGACAAGTAACTCTTTATCCACATTATAGCAGGGGGTGTAAAGCCATAACACATACGTTTTTCCAGCAGCAGACTATGATCAATAATGTCAAAAGCTGCACTGAAGTCTAACAAGACAGCCCCCCAATCATTTTATCATCAATTTCTCTCAGTCAATCATCAGTCATTTGTGTAAGTGCTGTGCTTGTTGAGTGTCCTTACCTATAAGCATGCTAAAATTCTGTTGTCAATTTGTTTACAGTAAAATAGCATTGTATCTGGTCAAACACAATATTTTCCAGAACTTTACTAAGGGTTGGTAACAGGCTGATTGGTCGGCTATTTGAGCCAGTAAAGGGGTCTTTACTATTCTGACTTTAGCCTCCCTCCAGGTGTGAGGGCACACATTTTCTAGTAGGCTTAAAAAAAAATATATATATTTTTTTTTATTTCACCTTTATTTAACCAGGTAGGCAAATTGAGAACACGTTCTCATTTACAATTGCGACCTGGCCAAGATAAAGCAAAGCAGTTCGACACATACAACAACACATAGTTACACATGGAGTAAAACAAACATAGTCAATAATACAGTGAAAAATAAGTCTATATACAATATGAGCAAGTGAGGTGAGATAAGGGAGGTGAAAATAGGCAAACAAAATATATAAATAAATAAAAATATAAAAAAGGCCGTGGTGGCGAGGTAAATACAATATAGCAAGTTAAAAAAAAAAGTAAAAAAGTAGAGATAGAAAAAGTAGAGATAGAAATAATGGGGTGCAAAATAAATAAATACAGTAGGTAAAGAGGTAGTTGTTTGGGCTAAATTATAGATGGGCTATGTACAGGTGCAGTAATCTATGAGCTGCTCTGACAGCTGGTGCTTAAAGCTAGTGAGGGAGATAAGTGTTTCCAGTTTCAGAGATTTTTGTAGTTCGTTCCAGTCATTGGCAGCAGAGAACTGGAAGGAGAGGCGGCCAAAGGAAGAATTGGTTTTGGGGGTGACCAGAGAGATATACCTGCTGGAGCGCGTGCTACAGGTAGGTGCTGCTATGGTGACCAGCGAGCTGAGATAAGGGGGGACTTTACCTAGCAGGGTCTTGTAGATGACCTGGAGCCAGTGGGTTTGACGACGAGTATGAAGCGAGGGCCAGCCAACGAGAGTGTACAGGTCGCAGTGGTGGGTAGTATATGGGGCTTTGGTGACAAAACGGATGGCACTGTGATAGACTGCATCCAATTTATTGAGTAGGGTTTTGGAGGCTATTTTGTAAATGACATCACCGAAGTCGAGGATTGGTAGGATGGTCAGTTTTACAAGGGTATGTTTGGCAGCATGAGTGAAGGATGCTTTGTTGCGGAATAGGAAGCCAATTCTAGATTTAACTTTGGATTGGAGATGTTTGATGTGAGTCTGGAAGGAGAGTTTACAGTCTAACCAGACACCTAGGTATTTGTAGTTGTCCACATATTCTAAGTCAGAGCCGTCCAGAGTAGTGATGTTGGACAGGCGGGCAGGTGCAGGCAGCGATCGGTTGAAGAGCATCCATTTAGTTTTACTTGTATTTAAGAGCAAATGGAGGCCACGGAAGGAGAGTTGTATGGCATTGAAGCTCGCCTGGAGGGTTGTTAACACAGTGTCAAAAGAATGGCCAGAAGTATACAGAATAGTGTCGTCTGCGTAGAGATGGATCAGAGAATCACCAGCAGCAAGAGCGACATCATTGATGTATACAGAGAAGAGAGTTGGTCCAAGAATTGAACCCTGTGGCACCCCCATAGAGACTGCCAGAGGCCCGGACAACAGACCCTCCGATTTGACACACTGAACTCGATCAGAGAAGTAGTTGGTGAACCAGGCGAGGCAATCATTAGAGAAACCAAGGCTGTCGAGTCTGCCGATGAGGATGTGGTGATTGACAGAGTCAAAACCCTTGGCCAGGTCAATGAATACGGCTGCACAGTATTGTTTCCTATCGATGGCGGTTAAGATATCGTTTATGACCTTGAGCGTGGCTGAGGTGCACCCATGGCCAGCTCTGAAACCAGATTGCATAGCGGAGAAGGTATGGTGGGATTCGAAATGGTCGGTAATCTGTTTGTTGACTTGGCTTTCAAAGACCTTAGAAAGGCAGGGTAGGATAGATATAGGTCTGTAGCTGTTAGGGTCAAGAGTGTCCCCCCCCCTTGAAGAGGGGGATAACCGCAGCTGCTTTCCAATCTTTGGGAATCTCAGACGACACGAAAGAGAGGTTGAAAAGGCTAGTAATAGGGGTGGCAACAATTTCAGCAGATAGTTTTAGAAAGAAAGGGTCCAGATTATCTAGCCCGGCTGATTTGTAAGGGTCCAGATTTTGCAGCTCTTTCAGAACATCAGCTGACTGTATTTGGGAGAAAGTGAAATGGGGAAGGCTTGGGCGAGTAGCAGAGGGGAGGGCAGTGCTGTTGACCGGGGTAGGGGCAGCCAGGTGGAAAGCATGGCCAGCCGTAGAAAAATGCTTATTGAAATTCTCAATTATAGTGGATTTGTTGGTGGTGACAGTGTTTCCTATCTTCAGTGCAGTTGGAAGCTGGGAGGAGGTGTTCTTATTATCCATGGACTTTACAGTGTCCCAGAACTTTTTTGAATTTGTGTTGCAGGAAGCAAATTTCTGCTTGAAAAAGCTAGCCTTGGCTTTTCTAACTGCCTGTGTATATTGGTTTCTAGCTTCCCTGAAAAGTTGCATATCACGGGGGCTGTTCGATGCTAATGCAGAACGCCATAGGATGTTTTTCTTTTGGTTAAGGGCAGTCAGGTCAGGAGAGAACCAAGGGCTATATCTGTTCCTGGTTCTAAATTTCTTGAATGGGGCATGCTTATTCAAGATGGTGAGGAAGGCATTTAAAAAAAATATCCAGGCATCCTCTACTGACGGGATGAGATCAATATCCTTCCAGGATACCTCGGCCAGGTCGATCAGAAAGGCCTGCTCGCTGAAGTGTTTCAGGGAGCGTTTGATAGTGATGAGTGGAGGTCGTTTGACCGCTGACCCAATACGGATGCAGGCAATGAGGCAATGATCGCTGAGATCTTGGTTGAAAACAGCAGAGGTGTATTTGGAGGGCAAGTTTGTTAGGATGATATCTATGAGGGTGCCCGTGTTTACGGAATTGGGGTGGTACCTGGTAGGTTCATTGATAATTTGTGTGAGATTAAGGGCATCAAGCTTAGATTGTAGGATGGCTGGGGTGTTAAGCATGTTCCAATTTAGGTCGCCTAGCAGCACGAGCTCTGAAGATAGATGGGGGGCAATCAATTCACATATGGTGTCCAGAGCACAGCTGGGGGCAGAGGGTGGTCTATAGCAGGCGGCAACGGTGAGAGACTTGTTTTTAGAGAGGTGGATTTTTAAAAGTAGAAGTTCAAATTGTTTGGGAACAGACCTGGATAGTAAAACAGAACTCTGCAGGCATAGAAAGCATAGGAACTGAGAAGTGGTCTGTGGTCACCACCTGCAGAATCACTCCTTTATTGGGGATGTCTTGCTAATTGCCTATAATTTCCACCTTTTGTCTATTCCATTTGCACAACAGCATATGAAATGTATTGTCAATCAGTGTTGCTTCCTAAGTGGACAGTTTGATTTCACAGAAGTGTGATTGACTTGGAGTTACATTGTGTTGTTTAAGTGTTCCCTTACTTTTTTTGAGCAGTGTATAATTGATCTTTGTTTCATAATGTAGTTTATTTTTATTTAGTCACACGATTTCTTAGTTTGCAGTACGTTTGCCAAACAGTTGGGCTGCCAGACTAAATTGACATATCTTCTGCCTCATCCCTCTCAACCATACCATTTTTCAATTCCTCATCAATACAAGGAGATATATCAGTTTTACAGTCATTTTCTTCATGGGTGCGTGCTTATTAGTACCTGGAATAAGCAGTTTCATAAATATGTCAAGTGTAGCGTCTGGTTGCTCCTCATTACACACCACAGACCAGCAAATATTCTTTACATCGTCAACATACTGTATGGATCAATACAAAACTTCTTCTATGACCTTTTATACACTTTATTAGGCCCAGCTTTTGGAACTTTGGTTTTCCTAGATATGGCTACTGTATTATCATCACTATATCATATGGATATGGATACTGCTTTAAAGCAAATATCTGCAGCGTTAGTAAAGATGTGATCAATGCATGTTGATTTCATTCCTGTGCTGTTTGTAACTACCCTGGTAGATTGACTGACAACCTGATCCAGGTTGCAGTTTGAAGTTTTTTCCTGAGTGGGCAGCTTGATGATAGCCAGTCAATATTTAAATCACCCAGAAAATATACTTCTCTGTTGATATCACATACATTATCAAGCATTTCACACATGTTATCCAGATACTGACTGTTAGCACTTGGTGGTCGAAAGCAGCTTCCCACGAGAATGGGCTTTAGGTGAGGCAGATGAACCTGTATCCATATTACTTCAACAGTATTTAGCATTAGATCGTCTCTAAGCTTTACAGGAATGGCATTTCTGTCTTTTTGGTAGATGTCATAACCATGTATTGCTACCACTGTATCATCAAAGGCATTGTCTATGTGAATTTCAGAGACAGTCTGAACATGAATGTCATCTGTTACAAGCAAGTTATTGACTTCATGGACCTTGTTTCTTAGACTAATGGGCTATTTTTAGCACTTTTCTGGGTTGCTTTTCTCAGTTGCTTACTGGGAAGCTTATCAGAGGTAGACTTACTCATGTTATTTACTTTTGAGCTGATGTGCAGGGTGAGCTGCATAAAGTGGTCATCCTACTATTGCACACCGGCTCAGTGCTAACAGTGTAGGCTCATAATTACTGCTTACAATAGCTGTAGGATAAACAGATGTTTTCAGTGCAATTAGGGGTACATAACTTAAATTACTTACATTGTGTTTGCCAATGCTCCTAAGATCATGTACATTTGATGCAGCATTATGACAACTCTTTGTCAAAATGGTAGGGATTAACTGAGCTGGTCTTGGATCATTTACCAGTCATTGTTTCAACGCGGCTTTGAAATGTGGGGACAGAGTCCAGGAGCCAAGATGATTTAGGTGGACTCCGTCATTCCTGTAGAGTATCTTCTGTTTCCAGAAGGTGTAAAAGTTATCAATAAAAGTGACTCCAGCAGAGCTACAGTCTTTTAGCCAGATGTGTAATGCCAGCAGTCTGCTGAATCTTTCACACCCAATGATGGTACTGGACCTGAAATTATTGGCCGTTTTTCTGGAGTCTTTTAATGCTAAAATCAGATCTTTAAAATCAATATTCAAATGTTCCGAGCTAGCCCTCCTGACGTCGTTTGACCCCACATGGACTACGACAGTGTCAGCTTCCGGCATCTGTTGTAGAACAGTCGGAAGCAGCCTTTTTAGGTCCTGTACTCGTGCTCCTGTGTAGCACATGGTTTTTGCCTTGGGGACCGAGATGTTTCTCACCATAGAGCTGCCTATGATGACAGCTGGTGATGTTGAATGGGCCTGTCTCTCAGGCAGACTCACGGTCTGGGAGCTCCGAGGATCTGAACCCGAGGGAGAAGCCACCGGAGAGAGAGACAGAGCCAAGGATGAAGACGCAGGTAACTCCGGCTCCAATCTTGATTGGGAAGCCAGCGGAACCTCTGGATCCAGGGCAGCAAAGTTGTTTCTGGTCTGTGTCTTAATTTATCTTAATTTCACGTCAGAGTTATGGAAAAACACAGTTCTAAGGATGCCCATTGCGGTGCCCTATTGATGTTCCCATTGTTTTGCAGATGTCCATTGCTGTACCCCATAACTGTGCCATATTGCTGTGCTGATGTCCATTTCTGTTTCTACTGCTCTGCAGATACTTGAGTCATCATAACAGCCACATACATAATGGCTCTATATCCCTTGTATGTTATAACCACATTGTCTATAATTCATCTTCATTTGGCTAAAAAAGTTAACTGGATACCCTCAGTTGTATTGTCATTGGCTCAGATGCGATCCCCTAATCCATATTACATTGCATACTGTTGCAGGGAGTAGGATGAGAGTAGTACTGAGGGGGGCTCAATAATAATGAATCTTTGTCGAGACACCGTCTGGTCTGTTCAATGCTTTAGCTCAATTCCTTAATCCAGTGTTTCCAGTTACAGATGTGTTATTTGGGCGTTCTATCGCCATCCCTCAGAGGCCGGGATGGCGTGGACTTGTTGCCGCCTCATGCTCTACAGAGGGTGAAAAGGAGTAAGTAAGTCAGTAAGAAATCCTCCTCCTACTCTCTCAATGACAGTGTTACTCCAGCCTCAGCCTCAGCCACTAGGCCGTCCAGCACACTGCACCATTGTTGAATGTAACTTCTCTGTCTCAATTGTTTATTACATTATACTCAGCAGGCAGTTGGCAAGGAGGGATGTAATATCATTTAAAGGGAGAGGAAACGTTATGAATGACAAGGATTTGCAAGTCATATTCCTAGAGACTGGAAAGCCATTTATAGTTGGAAAAGGAAGAAAAAGTGGCAGATGTGAATATGAGATGAGAAAATCAGATGCACTGGCCATAGTTACATGGCATGTCTTACCCTTACGCCCACACCAGTAGAAAAAAAAATGGAGCTGAAATACAATGGCCAGAGCTTACCCATGATGTTGCACAGTGATATAAGTCATCATTTTAGTCAAAGTATGAGATATTTGAGCTTAAAGTTACAAATCCAAATTGCCCACTTTGTTTAAATCATTGCCAATGCAGTGTCTTTTCCTATGAGATGATGTGCAAATTCTTTTTAACTGACATTTCGTTTCAGGGGTGGGTTTTATTGCAAAGTTACCACCTACCAGTGTGGCCTGATTGTTTTTCTATTAGAAAAACCTACAATGGTATTCCTCTTCGCGCCTGAGCCAAACAGCCTTTCGAAGTCCACTTGCCATTGCTCCTGCTTTTTTTGGTCTGTCTTTCTGTCTGTCTAAATCCTTTTGTCTGTTTTGTGGCTTTACACATTTGTTTATCGGTCTCACTTCTGTATCTGTTTGTAGCTTTATACATTTATCTGTCTGTCCCTTTGTGCAATGGTGCATATAGGGTTGCCACATCAAAGACCGGTGTTTGCATGAGTTGCCCTCCTGACGTCTCCATCCTCATGTTTACTGCCAGTAGGTGACTTTCCTTGGCTTGGAAGAGTCGGAAGAAACTGTATGCGTGTCAGTCTGCAATATACGCATTTCACCCAGGAGTCCTTTTCAAATGACTTGTGGAGGTGGTCTTTCAAACGAGGCACCGTTCCGATCATCTACCTGGACCGCGAGACCTTAAGTAAAGAGAGCTTCTCAGCTAGCTAGCTAGTTAGCTGATCAAATGTCAATAATAAACGTGTTTCTTCTAGTTAGCTACATCAATACATGAAATGTTTATGCTGAACAGCTAGCTGTGCTAAAAGCATGCAATTGAAACATCCAAATGAAGTGAGCTCAGTTCAAGTTAGCTTGCTAGCTACCAAACCTCAAGGTTTAGGGCAAAATGTATCCAAAACTCTCTAGGTTACAATATACAGATATGTACAGGTTTCTAGCACAAGATTGGCTGCCAGACAGACCCACAGGCTTGTGATTTCTCTGTGCAAGAATCCCCACAGAGGAGCAGGGGTGAGTTTCTGACACTCAAGTAGAAACTACAGTGGTTCTCATAACAACATATCAACTAGAATAATTAGCTGGTTGGCTTGGCTATTTCACTTTGCCTCTCCCCACCTACTCAGATGAAATGCTACATTACATGACCAAAAGTATGTGGACACCTGATCATCAAACATTTAATTCCAAAATCATAGGCATTAATATGGAGTTGGTCCCCCCCTTTGCTGCTATAACAGCCTCCGCTCTTCTGGGAATGCTTTCCACTAGATGTTGGAACATTGCTGCGGGGACTTGCTTCCATTCAGCCAAAAGAGCATTAGTGAGGTCAGGCACTGATGTTCGGCGATTAGGCATGGCTCGCAGTAGGCATTCCAATCCATCCCAAAGGTGTTTGATGGGGTTGAGGTCAGGGCTCTGTGCAGGCCAGTCAAGTTCTTCCACACCGATCGACAAAACATTTCTGTATGGACCTCGCTTTGTGCACAGGGGCATTGTCATGCTGAAACAAGAAAGGGCCTTCCCCAAACTGTTGCCACAAAGTTGAAAGCACATAATCGTCTAGAATGTCATTCTGTGCTGTAGCGTTAGGATTTCCCTTCACTGGAAATAAGGGGCCTAGCCTGAACCGTGAAAAACAGTCCCAGACCATTATTCCTCTTCCATCCAACTGTACAGTTGGCACGATGCGTTGGGGCAGGTACAGTAGCATTCTCCTGGTATCCGCCAACCCCAGATTCGTCAGTCAGACTGCCGGATGGTGAAGTATGATTCATCATTCCAGAGGGTTTCCACTGCTCCAGAGTCCAATGGTGGAGAGCTTTACATCGCTCAAGCCGACGCTTTGCATTGTGCATGGTGATCTTAGGCTTGTGTGCGGCTGCTCGGCCATGGAAAATCATTTCATGAAGCTCCCGATGAACAGTTCTTGTGCTGACATTGCTTCCAGAGGCAGTGAGTGTTGCAACCGAGGACAGACACTTTTTTCGCGCTACGGGCTTCAGCACTCGGCGGTCCCATTCTGTGAGCTTGTGTGGCCTACCACTTCGCGGCTCCTAGACATTTCCTTTTCACAATAACAGCACCTACAGTTGACCGGGGCAGCTCTAACAGGGAAGACATTTTACGAACTGACTCTTTGGAAAGGTGGCATCCTATGACGGTGCCACATTGAAAGTCACTGAGCTCTTCAGTAAAGCTATTCTACTGTCAATGTTTGTCTATGGAGATTGCATGGGTAGTGAAGGTATTTGGGGGCAGACAGTTTGACTGGGCTTGCCATTGGGATTGAGAATTCATTGCCTAATTTCTGTAGCTTACAGTTGTCTTTCAGCATCATTTACAGCCACCCAGTTCCAGCCAAAACGCAAGAGTGTTTCTTGTGATACAGCAACACTGGTGTGCTTGCTCGGAACCTCAGCTCCTTGCATTCCAGTAAAAAAAGCCAAGCGGGGACTATTTCAGCGGTGACTCCAGTTATCACCCTGATGATGACACGGACACCATCGGCGAACTGTAAGATGACACTGTAGTGAGCTTCTATTCCTGTGCCAATATATTAAATGTAGACTAATGTACACAGTGAATTTTTTACCTCATACCGGAAACTTTTTATCACAATTACAGAGTCCCTGTCGCTCGTGTTAACATTGGGGAAGTACATTTTGTACAAAGACTGTCTGCCGCAGTTTTTCATCGCCAGTCCGGTTTGCACCAGAACATGCAACACCACAAAGCGATTCAAAGGCACCCTGATCTCCAATGTGCAGATATAGCCTCACTGAGACCACACCAAGACATGGAAGAGTCAGCCGTATGTGTCTGTGTCACGGCCGTTTAAATGAGTGGACCAAGGCGCAGCATTTTCAGCGTACATACTTCTTTATTTAACGATGTCGCCAACAGAACAATAAATATCCAAACGACACGTGACGCCAACGTAGTGCATCCAGGCAACTAAACATGGACAACTACCGACAAAACCAACATGGAAAATGGCAACCTAAATAGGCTCCCCAATCAGAGACAACGAAAAACAGCTGTCTCTGATAGGGAACCCACTCAGGCCACCATAAACCTACATACCCCTAGACAATACAAAAAACCTAGACAAGTCAAAAAACCTAGATAATACAAAAACGAAACAAACCACCCTTGTCACACCCTGACCTAACCAAATAATAAAGAAAGCAAATATAATAAAGTCAGGGCGTGACAGTCTGACACCCCTGCAGGCAACCTCCACCTGACTACAGCTATTGCTTTCACCGGCTCTTTTTTGATCAAACAAGGTAAAGCAAAATATTTTGTACCATCATCTAAAACTTTTAATGTAAGTACATAATGCTGAATTGCTTTTTTATGTGCTTAATTTCTGTTTCAGTTCCTGAATGCACTAAAAGTGCAGACCATATCTGAATCGACCTTCTACAGCCATCAGAAAACGGTCCTGCTTCCAACTATATCATGACAGTGGAAGTCAGAGCAGAGAGTCACCCATGAGCGCAGACTCGCCTGGTCACTGTGCAAAATTTGGTTCGTAAAATGTATTTGCATGCTGTCCACTTTTTAATTCCATCTGGTGAAAGGCACACGTGTCCTGCGCATATTTGACCATACGCATGCATATACAAATGTCCACAATTGTCTTGTGTTGGACTGACATTGATCTCAAAGTCTAACATCTAAAATGGTCCTACACCATGGTCAACTTTAACATGAACAGAGTGTTTGACGTACAACGCACAGGTGAGCTTTTCATCCACAGAGTACCTTTTTTTCTGTTTATATAGGTCTCACTGTGTCATATTGGTATCAGAATCCCGATTTGGATTCTGATACCTGGGCCTCTGTGCCCAGTTGAACAAATATTGAGGGAAGCATTGCCAATGACACTATTGATCTCTTCCACAGAGCAACAAGGTTGGCAATAGCCTGAGAATGGAGGAGGGACTGCTGAGGAGCATCGCTGCCCTGGAGGAGGCAGATTTCCGCATTGGCTCCATTGTCACAGATCGACACCCCCCGATCCAGAAGTACCTGAGGGAGGAGAGGCATGACATCAATCACTACTACCATGGGTGGCATGTGGCTACACAAGACTTAGATCTTACACAGTCTTATGTACCAGACATCCTCCATAGACGCATACCACAGTCTGGTCCACAAGTTTGCCCCAAAGGATCTGGTGTTTTCCTATCCTGGAATGTTATGCAGGTATGCAATTGAATGTTAAACATAATTGTGATGTTCACTCACATGTCTGGCATGTTCTCTTAAAGACTTCTCCTGGCGGCCACTCACTATAACGAGAATACCGACAGGCCTCAGTCAACCACCACAGCCGGAGAACCCAGGTTCAAGATTCTGTTCACTAAGTGGAAGAAAGGAGTCTTGAAACCTCATCCTACGTATGGTAAGTTATTCCTCCCCAGACACCCCATTGGTTTGCTTTAGAACTATCTACGATTTTGTAATTGCCTGTATAATTGTTTATTTTACCTTTATTTAACTAGGCAAGTCAGTTAAGAACAAATTCTGATTTTCAATGACGGCCTAGGAACAGGGGGTTAAACTGCCTTGTTCAGGGGCAGAATGACAGATTTTTACCTTGTCAGAACTATATTTTTTATTTTTTTATACTTTGTTTTTATTGTAGGAACACAAAGAAAGTACAAATAAAGTAAAATAAAAGAACAACAAAAAAGATCTGGCAGTTACAGTGCACGTCATACCTTCATCATCATATCATCATATTAGTTGCTCTACTTTCCGGCTACCCGGATAGGGCACTAAATAAACTTCAGTTAGTACTAAATACGGCTGCTAGAATCCTGACTAGAACCCCAAAAAATAATCATATTACTCCAGTGCTAGCCTCCCTACACTGGCTTCCTGTTAAAGGCAAGGGCTGATTTCTAGGTTTTACTGTTAACCTACAAAGCGTTACATGGGCTTGATCCTACCTAACTTTCCGAGTTGGTCCTGCCGTACATACCTACACGTACGCTACGGTCACAAGATGCAGGCCTCCTAATTGTCCCTAGAATTTCTAAGCAAACAGCTGGAGGCAGGGCTTTCTCCTATATCTCCATTTTATGGAATGGTCTACCTACCCATGTGAGACACGCAGACTCGGTCTCAACCTTTAAGTCTTTACTGAAGACTTATCTCTACACTCAATCATATGACCCGCTGAAGTCTGGCCCAGGAGTGTGAAGGTGAACGGAAAGGCTCTGGAGCAACGAACCGCCCTTGCTGTCTCTGCCTGGCCGGTTCCCCTCTCTCCACTGGTATTCTCTGCCTCTAACCCTATTACAGGGGCTGAGTCACTGGCTTACTGGTGCTCTTTCATGCCATCCCTAGGAGGGGTGCGTCACTTGAGTGGGTTGAGTCAGACGTGATCTTTCTGTCTGGGTTGGCGCCCCCCCTTGGGTTTTGCCGTGGCGGAGATCTTTGTGGGCTATACTCGGCCTTGTCTCAGGATGGTAAGTTGGTGGTTGAAGACATCCCTCTAGTGGTGTGGGGGCTGTGCTTTGGCAAAGTGGGTGGGGTTATATCCTGCCTGTTTGGCCCTGTCCGGGGGTATCATCGGATGGGGCCACAGTGTCTCCTGACCCCTCCTGTCTCAGCCTCCAGTATTTATGCTGCAATAGTTTGTGTCAGGGGGCTAGGGTCAGTTTGTTATATCTGGAGTACTTCTCCTGTCTTATCCGGTGTCCTGAGTGAATTTAAGTATGCTCTCTCTCATTCTCTCTTTCTTTCTCTCTCTCTGAGGACCTGAGCCCTAGGACCATGCCTCAGGACGACCTGGCATGATGACTCCTTGCTGTCCTCAGTCCACCTGGCCGTGCTGCTGCTCCAGTTTCAACTGTTCTGCCTGCGGCTATGGAACCCTGACCTGTTCACCGGATGTGCTACCTGTCCCAGACCTGCTGTTTCAACTCTCTAGAGACCGCAGGAGCGGTAGAGATACTCTTAATGATCGGCTATGAAAAGCCAATTGACATTTACTCCTGAGGTGCTGACTTGCGGCACCCTCAACAACTACTGTGATTATTATTATTTGACCATGCTGGTCATTTATGAACATTTGAACATCTTGGCCATGTTATGTTATAATCTCCACCCGGCACAGCCAGAAGAGGACTAGCCACCCCTCATAGCCTGGTTCCTCTCTAGGTTTCGGCCTTTCTAGGGAGTTTTTCCTAGCCACCGTGCTTCTACACCTGCATTGCTTGCTGTTTGGGGTTTTAGGCTGGGTTTCTGTACAGCACTTTGAGATATCAGCTGATGTACGAAGGGCTATATAAATACATTTGATTTGATCAGTTACATTGACATCTTTCAATTAGACCTTTTAAGTACGAAACCCATTTTCCCAGTATTCCTGACCACTCTCCTGTTGAGTTCTTAAAGCAAAGGTCATACGCTCCATGTCGTGTATTTCTTCTACAAAGTCTATCCATTGTGTCACTGTGGGAGGGTCTTTTTGTAGCCATTTCCTAGTGATAGTCTTTTTACTGGCTGCCAGTATGACCTTCAAGAGGTACTATATTGTATCAGGTATTTCACCCAAGTACAAAGAAACTAATGTTTGTTCTATGTCAAATCCCATTATTTTTCCAAAGTTAGATTTTATTTCTCCCCAGTAAGTGTCGATTGCGGGGCAGGACCAAAAGATATGAGAGTGGTCCACCCTCAATAGACCGCATTCTCTCCAACAAGGGTGTAGTGAGCCAGTCTGTTTTGATTTCAGTTAAGGTGTTATGAAGAAACGTATAACATTCTTCCAACAGAATTCTCTCCATGACCTTGAGTTGGTGGAGCTTGAGTTGAGTCTGTAATATGTTAACCATGTTTCATCAGTTTTTCAATTGTCACGCCCTAACCTTAGAGATCCTTTCTTTGTCTCTATTTTGGTTTGATCAGGGCGTGAGTTGGGGTGGGCATTCTATGTCTGGTGTTCTATGTTTTCTTCCCTGTGTGTTTGGCTGGGTGTGGTTCTCAATCAGAGGCAGCTGTCTATCGTTGTCTCTGATTGAGAACCATACTTAGGTAACCTTTTTCCACCTGTGCGTTGTGGGTCGTTGTTTTCTGTTGTTGCACCAGACAGAACTGTTTCGTTTCGTTCACTCTCTTTGAAACAACAAAAACAACAGGTTATTTTATAAAATTACAATGAACACTTACCACGCTGCGTTTTGGTCACCTTTTTTCCAGGACGCTCGTTACATCAATGTTAAGTTCCTCCTCCCATTTCTTTTTAAAATAGTTTGTAGAATGTTCCTTTGAGAAATGAATACCCAAGTAGAGATTTGAAATTGTTTTTTTGTTACTCCCCAAGTTGTATGCGTTCGTGAATACTTGGATTAATTTTGGAGGTGCTCGAGGGTCAGTCACTTTTATCTCCCTTAAGAAATAGTGTCGGACTTGTAGGTATCTGTAAAAATCTTGTTAATCCAAGCCATGTTTTTTTACTTAGGTCCTGGAAGTTATCTAGGTCCCCATTCCTTATAATTGTACTGAATGATGTGATGCCTTTCTGCGTCCATTGTTGAAATCTGCTGTCCTGAGTTGCAGGGATGAAGCTGGGGTCGTATGCGGGCCAACTAAGCAGTTTGATCTCTCTGTCTAAATGATTTTGCTTAACTACCCTAAACATGTCTTCAGAGAGAAATTAATCCACTGATTTAGTCTATTGTATATTTCTATTACCATGTCCTTATTTCCCAAAACTGACTGTATGGGTATGGGTAAGTAGTCTCGATGTCTTTCCATTTGGATTCGTATTCTGAATTGCACCAACACACCAAATCATTCTGAAGGGAAGCCATTAGTGCCTGTAGACTTGTTTACTTTTTGTTGAGATATTGCTTTATTAATTTCTTCGGTGTATATTTCTAAAGTTGGTCTATCATTTTGCGCTGTCCCAATTTGAGGGGAGATCAAGTGAGTTCAAAAAGTGCTCTATTGTCTGTGCATCTGCCTTCTCTGGTTGCTTGTACAGATGTGTGTAATATGATTCAAATGCATTCTGTATTTCATCTAATTTGCATGTGATCTTTTTTGATTTGGAGTCTTTTATTTTAAAAATGGTATTCTGTGCTTGTTGTTTCCTGAGTCTCCACGCTAGTAATTTGGTTGCCTTTGAGCCTGCTTCATAATATTGTTGTTTCAGCAACCTAAGCTTTTTCTCTACTTCTTCTCTATAAATCTGCTCAATTTCCTGTTCTACCTTTTGAATCTCTCATAATATAAGAGGGTCTTTTTATTGACTATGAGATCGTTTTAAGTTTCCTGTAATTTCAGCAGTTTCTGTGCTTTAATCTTTTTTTTGAGAGCTAATGTGGCTATGATCTTTCCTCTAATAACCGCCTTAGCTGCATCCCACAATGTAGCAGGAGATACTTCCCCGTCATCATCATTCTCCAGATAGATGTTCAATTCTGTCTTTATTGATTCCTTGAATGCTGGATCATTCAGCATGCTTGTATTAAGTCTCCATATAGTATTTCTTGGTTTGCTATCAAGGTGTAGAGTTAGGTAAACTCCATTATGATCTGATAAGTCGCTCTGCCCGATCCTACAATCCTTAACCTGTCTAGGATCAGCGTGGCGCTAGCGGCACACCCCCCCCCCCCCACTGAAAAACCAGTGCCGCGAAATTCAAAAAAAATATATTTTTAAAATATTTAACTTTCACACATTAAAGTCCAATACAGCTAATGAAAGACACAGATCTTGTGAATCCAGTCAACATTTCCGATTTTTAAAATGTTTTACAGGGAAGACACAATATGTAAAGATGTACATCTATTACCTAAAAACACATTAGCATAATCCACCATCTTTTATTTGTCCACCAACACCAGTAGCCATCACCAATTCGGCTAAACTAAGATATTTATAGCCCCTAACCAACAAAAAAACTCATTAGATGACAGTCTGATAACATATTTATGGTATGGGATAGGTTTTGTTAGAAAAAAGTGCATATTTCAGGTAGATGGCATAGTTTACAATTGCACCCACCATCACAAATGGACTAGAATAATTACAATGAGCAACGTGTTTACCTAACTACTAATCATCAAACATTTCGTAAAAATACACAGCATACACGAATCGAAAGACACAGATCCTGTGAATACAGACAATATTTCAGATTTTCTAAGTGTCTTACAGCGAAAACACAATAAATCGTTATATTAGCTTAGCACATAGCAATTAGCAGCCCAGCATTGATTCTAGCCAAAGTGAGCGATAAAAGTCAACATCGCCAAAAGATATTAATTTTTTCACTAACCTTCTCAGAATTCTTCCGATGACACTCCTGTAACATCACATTACAACATGCATATACAGTTTGATCGAAAATGTTTATATTTAGCCACCAAAATCATGGTTAGACAATGTGAAATGTAACTCAGCTGGTCAGAATTTGTCCTTGCGCCACTTAGACAGTGATCTACTCTTATACATAAATACTCATAAACGTGACTAAAAAATATAGGGTGGACAGGGATTGATAGACAATTTAATTCTTAATACAATTGCGTTATTACATTTTTTAATTTATCCTTACTTTTCAATACAGTTTGCGCCAAGCGAAGCTACGTCAAAAAACATGGCGTCCTAAGCCACTAAAATGTTTCGACAGAAACACGATTTATCATAATAAAAATGTCCTACCTTGAGCTGTTCTTCCATCAGTATCTTGGGCAAAGGATCCTTTCTTGGGAGAAATCGTCTTTTGGTGGAAAGCTGTCCTCTTGCCATGTGGAAATGTCAACTACGTTCGGGATGAACTGAAAAGCGTGCCCAACTTTTCACATCGTTGCAAAAATAAATGTCCCAAAATCGCACTAAACGGATATAAATTGCTATAAAACGCTTTAAATTAACTACTTTATGATGTTTGTAACTCCTATAACGAGTGAAAAGATGACCGGAGAAATATAACAGGCTAAACTAACGCTTGGAACAGGAGAGGGTCGGTGTCTTCCACGCGCGTTACGCAGCAAGAAAAGACTTGCTAGCTAAAGGTTTTTTTCATTTGTAGGGCCTGTGAACGAGCAATCGACCCCGTTGGAATCGTCATCACGTAAAGGCATCCAGGGGAAGACGTAAGAAGTGTCCGTATAGTCATAGCAACGACAGTGCCCTTTTAACTGACTTCAGAAAAGTGGCCAACATTTCTCAAATCTGACTCCATGTCAGGGAAATTGCTGTAGAATGGGCTCTGTTCCACTTAGAGACAAAATTTCAACTCCTATAGAAACTATAGACTGTTTTCTATCCAATAATAATAATAATATGCATATTGTACGATCAAGGATTTTGTGGGAAGCCGTTTAAAAAATTAGCCACATTAGCATAAATAGTCTAAACAGCGCCCCCATCCCCAACAGGTTAAGCCTTTGTCTATCTGCACTGTACATGAAAAAGCAGTCTAACCTGGAGTATTCAGTGTGACGGGCTGAGTAAAAAGTATATTCCTTATCGGTCTTGTGGGTGTCACGCCATGCATCGAGCAACCCTGGGTCCTGCAGTATCTTATTGATCTTTTTAGCAACTAGACTCATTTTCCAATTTTGATTTGTGCTGTCCAATTTTGAGTTTAAAATTGTGTTAAAATCCCCTCCACAGATAAGAGTGCCAGTGGTTTCTGTGGCAATTAAATCAAACACCTTCCCGTAGAAGACCATGTCACTCCCTCAGGGGTGCATATACATTAAAAAAATGTAACTTCCTTGTTATCCAGTTTACATTAAACAGGTATAAATCTACCCTCCTTGTCTTTTATTTCTGACAAACTCAAAAGTAACTGAATTTGGGATCAAGATTGCAACTCGCCTTATACCCATTTTGTAAGAAGAAAAAAAAGTGTTCCTATATCCCATTTTCTTGAGTTTCTCGTGTTCAGGTGTGGATAACTGAGTTTCCTGCCAGAATAGTATGTCAACTCTCTCCCGTTTCATCTTTGCTATTACCTTACTTCTCTTGATGGCAGTCCGTTTACATTGAGACTTATGACCTTAAATTCCCGATGATGCATTGATATAAATAAAATAAAAACATGTGCACCATATCTGACTGCTTATCATGAGTCTAAAAATGAACAAAAAATCAAGAACGATAATAAAGTAAACCAAAGTGGGAAAATACTTTGGTATTTGGACTCCCATGTCAGAGGACTGTCTCTTGCCTCTGGGGTTTGAGGGGATGAGCCTGTCCGCAGGATGGGCCCCTCGCTTAGATATGAAAATGCGTGACGTAGTCACAAACAAGACCTGGTGGAACCGAAAATAATAAGGGCGCCTATTTCGTCGCTTATACACATCGGTTAATTACAAGTGAAAACTATATCGGTCATGCGTGCATATCATGAATCCTCCCCTTGATATGCTCTTCTGTCGCCCTGTTATCAATGTGTCATTAACCTCAGTAGGGTATGTGGGACGGTAGCGTCCCACCTCGTCAACAGCCAGTGAAACTGCAGGGAGCCAAATTCAAAACAGAAATCTCATAATTAAAATTCCTCATACATACATGTATTTTACACCATTTTAAAAAGATACACTTGTTGTAAATCCAGCCACAGTGTCCGATTTTAAACAGGCTTTACAACGAAAACAAACCAAACGATTATGTTAGGTCAGAGCCAAGTCACAGAAAAACACAGCCATTTTTCCAGCCAAAGAGAGGAGTCACAAAAAGCAGAAATAGAGATAAAATGAATCACTAACCTTTGATGATCTTCATCAGATGACACTCATAGGACTTCATGTTACACAATACATGTATGTTTTGTTCGGTAAAGTTCATATCTATATCCAAAAATCTGAGTTTACATTGGCGCGTTATGTTCAGTAGTAGTAGTAGTAGTAGTAGTCCAAAACATCCGGTGATTTTGCAGAGAGCCACATCAATTTACAGAAATACTCATAATAAACATTGATAAAAGATACAACTTATGCATCGAATTTTAGATCCACTTCTCCTTAACGTGACGCTACTTAATGTGTTCATAAAGAACACATACTTTTGGCTACTCACCCTTGTTCAGCATTGGGGGTAAATAGCGGAGATATTTTACAAATTGCAATGTCAACAGTAACAACCCAAAGTCTTAACAGCTCGCGGTAACTATTAATTCTGTTAAATCCGATTCAGTGTCTTACATCTTCCCGTTGAAAATGCCTGAGTCTCTCTCGGAAGTGAACGTCCTCTCGCCGAGAGTTTCCCTCTCTCCATGACCCTGCTTGTCGACAACGATCCATGGGAGAGCCTGCTCGAGTCTTTCCGCTGGTGACGTCGCCTTTCTCCTGGCCGTATACTCCACTGGGAAGCCCCTTGACTTCAGGTCCTCAGCTGCCTCGTCTGCATGCTCGTATGTAACCGGGCCATTTTCCAGAAATACCCACATTTTTGCCGGGAATCGTGTTTGGAAGCGAATAACCTTCTCTTTAAGTGCTTTCTTAATGGGGGTGTATTCTTTCCTACTTTTCAGTATCTCTCCCGCGTAGTCATGATCAAAGAACACTCGTTGGCCTTGGAAGTTAACAGGCTTTTTGCAGGTTGCATTTAAGACTTTCTCTTTGACTGAGAATTTTAGGGAACCATACTACTATGGATCTTGGTGGGGCGCCTCTGGGGGTTTTTGATACCAGAGCTCGGTGTGCTCTCTCGATTCCCAGGTCAGTGTCGTCTTCAAGTATGTCCTTGAATAGACCCTCCACGAATTTGGGCACAGAGTTTTTTCTGCGCCCTCTACTACGTTATAAAGTCTAATGTTGTTTCGAAGGGAGAGACCTTTGAGTACTGTCACTTTTGCCTGTAGTGCGTGCTGGCTTTTCAGTGACTCTCGTAAGCCTGTGAGCTCCTTGCGCAATTCCTCCATTACCTCACGAAATGAGGGTTCTTTTGCTGCTGCTATCTTATTTGCGCTAGCTTTAGCCATCTCGGGTTCATCGACGATTATATCTTCTGCTGTCTTGTTACGGGCTGTTGTTGTAGCTCTGTGACCTTTTCCTATTTTCCCCTTTTCCATAAGTTATTATAATGCTCAGAGTAAATACTTTAATTTTGGGGGGGGCAAATACCCAACCAATGTGCAGTACGAAAAACTAGGCAGCCATTTCCTAAGTTGCGTCACCGGAAGCCCAGCTCTTTATTTTTATAGGATACTTTGACAAACCTCTGGAACAACTGTTCCAGGATGTTGTGGGTAATCCAGGGCCATACTAACAGCTGCTGGAAAGCGTGACTATCCCAGCCCCCCTCTGCTCTGAATTTGACCAACTGGAGAAGAGTGACTCTGTGGCCAAACACCAGTCTCACTTTGCCTCTCTGGAGAATCCTTGAGTATGTATCTGTCTAGAAGTTAAACATTGCTCTATGATAGTTATAACAACTCTTTGTATACAGCCATGACAGACAAATATCACTGTTCAACTGTTTACCACACTTCACATCTACCTTTGTCTTTCACGTCTGCTACAGGGAAGCAAAATTGTGTGATGACTTGAGACGGGTTGAGACAGCAGTTGCAGCTGTCAACAATACATGTGTTCTACCCCCTCACACTGAATTACGACATCTAGAATGCAGTCTACACATTCATTGAAGTATAGTGAAGGAAAGTATGTCTTTGAATTCTATGACAAGGTAATGTTGATGTTTCATTTGGAGCAGTAGGTGCAGTAGGTTTCCATTCAATTGCGGTAAAAAACACAAAAATATACCGCCCCCCCCCCCCCCCCCCCAAAAAAAAGTTCAATGTGTTTTCATCGCATTTTCAACTCTATCGATAGTTTGTATGTTTTGTCACAGAAACTTTTGCATTAAATAGTCTTTGCATATGCGCTCTAGTCAACAGCTCTCACATACAGTGCGGGTCTACATGATGAGATGATTATGTATAAGATCAAGAATATTTATATTTGTCAAATGGCAGTCAAGCATCGATTGTCATTTCACCAGAAGAAGACCCTTGATATTTATAGGAAAGGAGCATTAAGCGTGCATTTAACACCATGTGAAGTTCATAATTTATTTCATCTGTAGCCTAATAAACTGCATGGTTTCCCGAGTTGTAGTGGGAGGACCACACACAATATCATTGTGTGACTTCAAGTTTGCTTCGATATGATGGTTATTATATCAATATTTGCAGCATAAATACTTTTCCACCACTATTTCTCACATAATACATTTTACAGACACAAAAATATCCCACCATGTCGAATGAACCAATCATATGTAGGCATTTTGAAAATTGTAGTGGAACTTCCTGTTTCCAAGTCAGTTGTTCTATTTTTTTTTTATACGTTTGACTTTACGCGCATGAACACTGTGGATGGAAATGTGATTTATGACAGACAAAGATCACTATTCAACTGTAATATACCTCTGTGTTTCATGTCTGCTACAGGGATGATGCACTGTGTGATCATCCCTCCAGATTCCGGATGAGAAGGCATTTGCAGCCATCAACACAGTAAATGTGTTCTAACACCTCACACTGAGGTGATTCGCCTAGAGTGCAGTCTACACATTCATTCAACTGTAGTGGTAAGTCACAGAATCCTAGCACTAGGATATTGATGTTGGATTTGGAGCCATGACAGACGGGGCTGAATCATATCAACACATCGTTTCTGCAGTAAATCTCCATTTGACATTACAGCATGATTTGCGCAAAAGTCAAAGCACGTCGATCTCAAGTTAGGTCATTGAAGCTGTTGTAGGTGTAATCCTAACTATACTCATGTGTCGTGTTCTACAGGACTGCGGTGCTGCGTGAGACCAGATGGACAGAGGCTGAAGCATTGGTTGTAATAAAAATAACGTTTTTTAATGAATTGCACTGTTGAAATAAAGTGAGGATGTTTACACAATTTGACTGACTAAATCATTCTAATGGGGGAAATTTGAAGTCAGTGTTGTCCCCCGTGGGACCGGGGAACCTGGCCTGAACACACTGGGATTACCAAGTGGACACAGCACCAATTCGCAACAACTTTCTGCCAATGATTTGCCTACGTTTCACAGAATCTGTTGTCACAATTGCAAATAAAGACTTTGAAATGGAATAAAATGCCTATAGGTGTATTTTAGTCCACTATTCTTTTGCTCTGGATTTCCCCATTGACTGTGGATTCATTGATATTTCAGTTACCATAGGGTATGTCCAATCCTCCTATAATTAGAACCATGCCTGTGCTCTAACACAGCATACTTTGAATGTATCTACCCATGTATTTCAGCATCCATGACCCCACACAAGAACACCCCTTTGAGATAACATTAGATGGCAAAGTGTTCCCTACATGCTTATGACATACTAACTTCAGAACCAGCCATAGCCAGTGTTATGGCTAATCTTTTGAACACTAGCCTAAATATAGGTTTCCACTAGTTTCCACAGCCACAAAGTAAAACTGGATGAAAACAAAACATTTTAAGGTTATTGTTAGGCATAAGGTTAACAATGTGGTTAAGGTTAGGGTTAAGGTTAGGTTTAAAATCAGATTTTAAGAAGATAAATTGTAGAAAAGGGCGGGGTTTATGACTTGGTGGCTGTGGTAACTAGTGATGACCCTAAAGATGGAATGTGTTGTTGTTTATTGTTGCTTGGTTAAGAGGTCATCACCAGAGCATCATGGGTAATTCACATTCACTCAGACTTATCTGGATCATATACAGTCATTGATCTGGATGTACGGGTACTGCTGTATCACAGATAGAACAAGGAGCATCTTTGGCTGTATGCTAGCTTGCTGTATGTGTATAAACCACCAGACTTCTGTGAGTAAAGTTACAACATGTGTTTATAGTTACATGTTGTCAAAAGCTAGAGGATTAGCTATGGCATAATGACTCGGATGCATTGATCCCCTCATCTTTGACGAAAATAACAGATAACATTACTAGCTAGTGTCAGTGCCCTCCTCCCTATTTGTTGTTGTTTCTCCCCACATGGAATTCACAACAACGATATGTGTTTACCCTGCCAATTCATCCATATCTAGTAGTAGCCTCCGTCATTCTTCGGGAGGTGGAAATTAACAAAGCATTGCCGCTCTCAGACTAGAATTACATCGAAATAGTGCCAGCAACTTCCTCTGGGGGGCGCCTTCTATTATGGCACGCGGTGCCGTCTGTGGTGCCGTCGGTGGTGCCGTCGGTGGTGCCGTCTGTACATTTGGTAGTGTGTTGCGGTTTTGTCGTAAGTTATCTGTCAGTCAAACTGTAATTTTTTTTTTTACGGAAACTAACCTTGACAGTTAAGTTTAGGCATTAATTGTGAGGTTTGGGTATTAGGGTAAAGTTTACGTATTCATTCCAGGTGATTAAGGTTAGGGTTAAGGTTTAGGATAGGGTTAAAACTAGAAAAAAACCTAAATGACAAAACAATTTCCTAGCACTGGGATTGAAACCACAATGCTCGGAGCCGTAGCTTGCGGTATAACTCCAACTCCAACCGCAAAAACTTCCCCAGCACTTCCCCAGCACGTGCTCGCGTTGCCCCTAGTGGATGGTTGGAATTTGCCATGGAAATAAAATGCCACGCCATGTCATAATTTCCCCATTCTAAATATGGCTGGACAGCACATAATCCGTTAGAATTCGGGCTGATTTCTACACAATGCAGAATCATTCATTTGATTGAGTAGCACAATATGGGTCAGAGACATGGAGCAAGCGGTTTTATTTGTCCTCCACAGGAATTGTCCTCCATTTGTCCAGACTGGGTTAGACTTCTAACCATCACTCATTTTTCACAATGACGGTTCAAACAGAGGTCTGTTTGGATCAAATAAACCCAAAACAATTAAACAAACCGAAAACAGGCTTTAGTGCTGTGAAGAGAGAAGCAATAAACATTAAACAGTTCTAAAAGTGCAATGTCTCCAAGTTCCATCTTCCATCTGCCATTCACCAGCTTACATAACAAACTCCCTTCTTTCTTCCTCCTTGGGATGGACACATCGTAACGCACAGAAGACAACATGTACTGTCTTCGTCAGCCAAAGAAATTGCATTTCAGATAAAGTTACGAGAAGCGTGCAGAGACGGAGAAAAAGAAGGCACTTTAAGAAGGATTCAACAGTAAATAAAGATGTTTTACATCTTGATACCTCGTCTCTCCCTCACGTCCTTTTTCTCCCTTTTCATTTTCTAGTCAATCGCTCAATGCTGTAACTTAAACAGACTACTTTAATCTCAGATCCTAGCAACATGGCCACTCTCTCAGCCATTACTCTGTCTCTCCCCCATCTCCCATCCCATTCACATCTGCCTAACATTGATATCCAAGGCTCTCATTCACATTCTCTACTCTTGCTATACTGTATGTCTTAGTGCAGAGTCGGACCCACTAGGAAAGACACATTGTACACAGTGCAGACCCACTGGTGTGGCCCTTCTGTCTCTGTAGATTTGTTTTGCACATGCAACACATCATTCATGTGTTTAACTTGTACTATCCATCTTAGTGCTGGAGACCCATTGACTAAACCAGCTAAAGTAGACCTATTGCTATGGCCCCTGACTTTCTCTGTAGAATTTGTTTGCGCATGCAGCTCACCATTCACATTTTTAACTTGTTCTATCCATCTTAGTGCAGAATCTTTAGTTCAGAACCATAATGCTCGCTGTCTCTGTAGAATCTGCTTGCAAATGCAGCTGGTCAGCAAGACAGTTGCGCAACAGCAGCATGGTCAACACTATGACATAGTCCACAGCACAAGTCTGGATCAAGTTCTTCTACAGTATGTACCCTTTGGTTTTCCTATCAATAATAATGATTTCATATCCGATTGTGCAAAGAACATGCAGTGGTGTTCTCTGTAGAGAGAGAAGGAGTGTGTGTGTGTGTGTGTGTGTGTGTGTGTGTGTGTGTGTGTGTGTGTGTGTGTGTGTGTGTGTGTGTGTGTGTGTGTGTGTATGTGCATGCATACATACAGCGTGCCTGCATGCATGTGTGTGACACTACGTGAGCTGTGGCCGTGCACTCTGCACAATGTCTGCATCACATCAAAACATACATTTGTACCTTCCTCTGTTTCTCTACCCGGCTGCGTTGGTAACAGCTGGTAGCAATTCTGTCACTTGGAATCCTGCGTACCTTATCCTTAAATCACTGACATTGAGAAATTCCTCAACTTACTGTATTGACTCTGTTGGGGGTGGAGGGAGGGGGAGGGAGGCGGTTGTCCAATGAAAACGCAAAGCACCTGCCCGCTGTGAACATTTAGTCTCTCTCTCTCCCGGCATTTTGTGTAAAGCCTCACTTACATGGGGGAATGCGTCACCCCTATAACTCATTCCTGGTAATGTGCAGTGGTGGGAGACGGGGCTGAACTTCCCGTGATGGCCATGAACGCAGGATACAGTCCAGATTGTCTAATGATTATAAAAGGCATATATATCAAGTCTATAGGTCCGGATGGCCTCATCCCCTCTGCGTCTTTGGTTCTACGCGGCCTGCAACTGTCTCTAGGATCCGTCCCAAACGGCACCCTATTCCCTTTATTGAGCCCTGTGGGCCATGGTCAAAAGTAGTGCCCTAGATAAAGAATATGGTGCAATTTGGGATGCAGGCCGAGTACACAGGCCATATGCGTCATGCATGCGCCTCAGATCCTCAAAAAGTTGTACAGTTGCACCATTGAGAGCATCTTGACTGGCTGCACATCGCATGGTATGGCAACTGCTTGGCATCCGATTGCAAGGCTCTACTCTACAGAGGGTATTGCGTTGGCTTAGTGCATCACTCCCTGCCATTCAGAACCTCTATAGCAGGCGGTGTCAGAGTTAGGCGCTATAAGATGGTGTTACATTACCCCAACCGATTGTGTGTTTTTGTTTGTTTATCTGGATTGTTTATAACTTATTTTTTAATGAATTTTTTACAAAATGTTGCCGCTCTCTTATGACCGAAAATAACTTCTAGACATCAGGACTGCGATTACTCACCACGGACTAGCAGAATCCTTTTTCTTTTTCCACGACTCTGACGAGCCCTAGGCAGAGGATATACGGCTCCGTCAGGAACAGACCTCGACCCCCGTGATTGGCGTGTAGAGGAGGCGGAGAAAGAGAGAGGCCGGAGAGCGGGCTGCCTTCTGAGAATTCGAAGGTGATCGAATAAACCCCCACTTCCCTCAATTCTGCTTCAAAGGTGCAATCTTCGGACAATAAAATCGACGACTTACGGGGAAGATTAAACTACCAACGGCACATTAAAAACTATAACATCTTATGCTTCACGGAGTCGTGGCTGAATGACGACAATATCAACATACAGCTGGCTGGTTATACGATTTACCGGCAGGATAGAACAGCGGCGGCGGACAATGTATTTTTGTAAATAACAGCTAGTGCACTATATCTAAGGAAGTCTCGAGCTATTGCTCGCCTGAAGTTGAGTATATCATGATAAGCTGTAGACCACACTACCTACCGAGAGAGTTCTCATCTGTATTCTTCATAGCTATTTTACATACCAACTCAGTCAGAGGTTAGCACTAAAATAGCATTGAATGAGCTGTATTCTGCGATGAGCAAACAAGATAACACTCATCCAGAGGTAGCGCTCCTAGTAGCTGAGTACTTGACCCCAATAGCTACATAAAATAGAGAGATGGCCGAAGGTTTCCCAAACCATACATGGGTGAAACATGCTAAGTTATGAGTCTCTCGTTCCAGCACCTGGATAATTCACTCATTTCCGTCCTGGCAGCGTCCGGTGAGCTCTCGCTGGCTCTTGAAAACCCGGGAGAGAGGGTGTAAATCTCACGCCAGGCCGTACCCTTGTCCGCAGCAGATCTCGATCTATAAGCCCAGACAGATAGTGGAGCGTGGGCAAGCAAGTACAATACAAACCAAGAAAATGGAAATAAATAACCAAAATGACAGCGGTTGTAGACCGGAGGGCCACAATAGAATATAGATCGAGCGAAGCAGGCAGATTAAGCGTGGGTAAACGGTGCGAGACTACGACTCTCCGAAAATGATTTAGCCTCTTCCATCCCCTCGGCGGGGGGCTCAGGGCCAAGAGAGTGGCTGCGTATATAAGGGAATGTGCCATCATCGAATGGTGATTATAGCGGGCAAGAAATCTATAAACAAAGGGGCCGGAAGGTAGGACCCCAGCATCTAAGAATGGTGGAGTACAAAGAAAAGTTTACGGTCCAAGCTATGGGGCCGTATCATCAACAAAATGGTGAGTATAGCGGGCAAGAAAGATATAAGCAAGAGTCCAAGGTCCAAGCAATGGGGCCATGCCATCAGCAGAATGGTGATTATAGCGTGCAAGAAATCTATAAATAAGATAAAGCGTGGGTAAACGGCGCGAGACTACGGCGCTCCGAAGACGGTTTAACCTCTTCCTTCCTCTCGGCGGGGGGTGCAGGGCCGGGATAGTGGCTTCGGCCCTCGCCCGAGCCCAGCTCCCCACATCACCACTTCGCCTTGGTTGTGCCCGACCGGCCCAATCCCGCCTTCCCCTGGCAGGCACGGCCACAGGGTGCACCTGGCCACAGGGCACACCTGGCCACAGGTGCGAAGGGGCGCGTCCGAAGGGGGCTGGGGGAGTTGCTGGTGAACCGGGTCTTCCCAACTCGGTCGCTCAAAATCAAGCGCGTCATGCGCGGCCCCGGGTACCCAATAAACCGTTCGGCGCCCCGGCGCAGGTTCAATATTTCCTTGCGGAGCACCCGGGCGCTCTCTTTCAACCTCTCACCCGCTCCGGGCACCCAATAAACCGCTCGGCCCCAAAGCTCATGGCGGGGGTCCAATGTCTCTTCGTGAGCACCCGGTAGCTCTCTTTTAAACCTCAAACCCTGTCGTGAAATATGACACCTCGCCCTGGCTCGGGGCGAGGACCCAAAAGCAATAGCTGCCCATGTGGTAAACAGAGCAAACAAGAATGAAGGCCACAATACAGACCTACACGCAAATGGGAAGGTGAGAGAGAAAATAAGGTATAACGGAGGTATAACGACATCTGAGCCATTCGGCGAGTCCTAACTACTTGATCACAGAATGACCAGACTGAGCTACCAAAACTGGCACCTACGGTGGGCGTATGCGGACACCGTCAGGTCGAGCGAACAGGATCTACCACCACTTTCCTTCTCGGGAGCCTGGGTAGTATCCACTGCGAGAACAGCATTCGCATCAAGTTCCCCAAGGGGGGAAGAGAGAAAGGTCCGCACATGGCAGCAGCCGTCGCCCAGGTGGCGCAGGGCGGAGCAGGTGAAGAGACACACGCAAGAGAAAACGGCCAAGCGAGCCGCCGAGCGGTACAGTGGAGGTAAGCGAGGCTGACAGGGCGACAGTCGTGAGCAATATATCACGGGAGAACAATGTGATATATGTGGAGCAATGGTAACGTCCATTAGTAGACTGGTTGACCATTTAACATCAAAGCATTGCAAGATCCAGCTGACCTTCAAGTGCTCTAAGTGCGGGAAGGTGAACGCAAAAAGGCACCCCATCGCCTGTCATCTACCCAAGTGTAAGGGAGTGCAAGGCACACCAGAGGGCAAGCGGAAGGCCTTCTGCTGTGAGGCCTGCCCGAAAAATTTGGGACCGCGAGCGGGCTGTCCCAGCATACTAAACACAGGCATATAGTTAGGTGCAATAGAGAAAGAATCCAGCAAGAGGCGAAATCGGAAAACAGAGAGAGATGGCTGAAAAACTGGTCCCCAGACGAGATAAGAGCAATGGAAAAGCTCAGCGACAACTAAAAAAACATGAGAAGCCCGGAAAGACACATCGCAGAAGGGATAGGAACGAACACATCCACGGAACAGGTCGAGCGGAAAAGATGTAAATTGTCACTCGGGAGTGCGCCCACGAGTGAAAGGGGCCCCAGCTGGGACTCCCTAGTAGCAGGACTAACAAAGCCGGCCGAGCGTCCCCCGGCGATAACAGGTGTAGAGGAGGCACTGAGAGAACACATGCAGGGATGGGGCGAGGTGGGGCCAGAGAACAACGAGGGAGTGGGGGCAACTCCACAGGGTGGAATCGAGGTGTCAACAGAGGGCATCGAAGCAGCGGCAGCCGAGTTGGTACGGCAACTGGGGAAGGTAGTAGGGAAGCCAGTAATCAAAAAAGCAGACATAGTACCACCCAAACCACAGTGGGGATGGGTGAAAAGAAGGAGGTCCAATAGAGATAAGTTCAAGCAGCACCAGATGCTGTTTGAAGGGGACAAAGTGAAGCTTGGGAAGCTGATCCTGGACGGTACAGTGAATCGGGAATGCTATATCCCGATTGAAGCCCTGACAGAGGCATATACAGCCCAATGGGGGGAGGTCGGGAAATTCGGCGGGTTGGGACAATTCCAATCGTCGGACAAGACAGACAATGCACACTTCGGCTCCCCGATCACAGCCAGCGAAGTGTTGGCCAACCTCAAAACGATTAAGAACGACTCGGCCACAGGCCCAGATGGTATTAACAGGAAAGGGATGCTTGAATGGGACCCGAAAGGGGAGAAGCTGGCGGGTATGTTCACAGTTTGGCAACTAGCGGGCAAAATACCAAGGATCTTCAAGCAGGGCCGTACAACATTGATCCCCAAATCAATGGTGGAAGAGGAGCTGAAGGAAATCGGCGGGTGGAGACCGATCATAATCGGATCAATGATCCTGAGACTTTTCTCGAGAATACTGACGGGCAGACTGGAGAAAGCCTGCCCGATCAACCCCAGACAGAGAGGCTTCGTCGCTACCCCGGGATGCGCGGAGAACCTGATGGTGCTAAATGGGATCCTGCACCAGAGCAAGAAAGACCGAAAGGATCTAGCAGTAGTATTCATAGATTTTGCGAAGGCGTTTGATACATTATCACACGAGCACCTCATCCATGTCCTTAGAGAGAGGGGGCTGGATAGCCACGTGATTGGTCTGCTGGAGGACTCGTACGAGGGGGTGCAGACGACAATATCAACGAAGGGAGGAGAGACCCCCCCCATAGAGCTGAAAACGGGAGTGAAGAAGGGAGACCCGATGTCCCCGCTCCCCTTCAACCTTGCAGTTGACCCACTAATTAACCAACTTGAGGGCATCGGCGAGGGGTTCATGTTCGACGGGGAAAATATAACTACCCTAGCGTTCGCAGATGACCTGGTGCTCATGAGCGACTCATGGGTGGGCATGCATTACAACATTAATATAGTAGAAACATTCTGCAAGCTGGCGGGTCTACGCGTGCAATCAAAGAAGTTTCACGGGTTCATGGTGAGACGTGGCGGCACGGCATTCACCATCAACAACTGCCAGCAATGGGCAATTTGGGGAGAAAAACTACACCTAATCGACCCAGACAAGACAGAAAAATACCTGGGCATGAAAGTTAACCCATGGATGGGAGTTGCAAAGCCAGATCTGGGAGGACAAGTGGCCGAGTGGATCAACAAGATCGACCACTCAGCCCTGAACCCCAGCCAGAAGGTAACCATAATCAACTCGTATGCCGTCCCCCGGGTGATCTACATGGTAAACCACGGGGACATCGGGAAGGTCGAACTTGCCTCCCTAGACATGCTGGTGAAGATAGCAGTGAAAAGGTGGCTGAGCCTGCCACCATCCACGTGCGATGGCCTGCTTTACGCCCGGAACAAAGACAGCGGGCTGGGCATAGTAAAACTGGCAAGTGTGATACCAGCGATGCAGGCGCGGAGGGTATTCAGCCTGTCAGTGTCATCAGACCCACTGACCAGGGCGGTGACAGCGTATATAATGCCCCAAGATGAATACGAGAAACGATGGATGCGAGCAGGGGGTAAAAGAGAACACACCCCGAAACTTGGAGAAAGGAAAAAGGCAACACCAGCCGTCGAAGACAGCCCAAGTCAATAGAGCCAGAGGGCACACAAAAAATTGTGAAACAAGCATGCAAAAACCCCAGCAACTGGAGGTGCAGAGAATTCGAGGGCTGGGCATCCCTGCCAATGCAAGGGGAGGGAAGAGGTACATTCCATCAAGATGAAATCAGCAACAGCTGGCTTGCGGACTTGCAGGGAAACTTAAATCAGTTTTACCAAATTTCTATCAGCACAATAATGCAACCAGAGGGAAAAGAACTCTGGATCACCTATACTTCACACACAGAGACGCATCCAAAGCTCTCCCTCGCCCTCCACTTAGCAAATCTGACCATAATTCCATCCTCATGATTCCTGCTTACAAGCAAAAATTTAAGCAGGAAGCAACAGTGACTAGATCAATAAAAAAAGTGTCAGATAAAGCAGATGCTAAGCTACAGGACTGTTTTGCTAGCACAGACTTGAACATTTTCCGGAATTCCTCCAATGGCATTGAGGAGTATACCACATCTGTCATTGGCTTCATCAGTAAGTATATCGATGACGGCGTCCCCACAGGGACCGTACATACATACCCCAACCAGAAGTCATGGATTACAGGCAGCGTCCGCACTAAGCTAAAGGAAAGAGTTGCCGCTTTCAAGGAGCGGGACTCTAACCCGGAAGCTTATAAGAAATCCCGATATGCCCTCTGACGAACCATCAAACAGGCAAAGCATCAATACAGGACTAAGATCGAGTCGTACCACACCGGCTCTGAAGCTCGTCGGATGTGGCAGGGCTTGCAAACTATTACAGACTACAAAGGGAAGCACAGCCGAGAGCTGCCCAGTGACACAAGCCTACCAGATAAGCTAAACTACTTCTATGCTCGCTTCGAGGCAAATAACACTGAAACATGCATGAGAGCACCAGCTGTACCGGAAGACTGTGTGATCACGCTCTCCGCAGCCGATGTGAGTAAGACCTTTAGACAGGTCAACATTCACAAAACCATAGAGCCAGACGGATTACCAGGACGTGTTCTGCGAGAATGCGTTGACCAACTACCAAGTGTCTTCACTGACATTTTCAACCTCTCCCTGTAAGAGTCCATAATACCAACACATGTTTTAGGCAGACCACCATAGGCCCTGTGCCCAAGAACACGAAGGTAACCTGCCTAAATGACTACCGACCTGTAGAACTCACGTCTGTAGCCATTAAGTGATTTGAAAGGCTGGTCATGGCTCACATCATCCCAGAAACCCTACACCCACTCCAATTTACATACCGCCCCAACAGATCCACAGATGATGCTATCTCTATTGCACTCCACACTGACCTTTCCCACCTGGCTAAAAGGAACACCTATGTAAGAATGCTATTCATTGAGTACAGCTCAGCGTTCAACACCATAGTGCCCTCAAAGCTCGTCACTAATCTAAGGACCCAGGGACTAAACACCTCCGTCTGCAACTGGATCCTGGACTTCCTGACGGGCCACCCCCAGGTGGTAAAAACACATCCGCCACACTGTTCCTCAACACAGGGGCCCCACAGGAGTGCGTGCACAGCCCCCTCCTGTACTCCCTGTTCACTCATGACTGCACGGCCAGCCACTACTCCAACACCATCATTAAATTTGCAGATGACACAACAGTGGTAGGCCTGATCACCGACAACAGCAAGACAGCCTATTGGGAGGAGGTCAGAGACCTGGCTGTGTAGTGCCAGGACAACAACCTCTCCCTCAACGTGGTCAAAATAAAGGAAATGGTTGTGGACTACAGGAAAAAGAGGATCGAGCACAGCCCCATTCTCATCGACGGGGCTTCAGTGGAGCAGGTTGAGAGCTTCAAGTTCCTTGGTGTGCACATCACCAACAAACTAACATGGTCCAAGCACACCAAGACAGTCATGAAGTGGGTACGACAAAACCTATTCCCCCTCAGTAGACTGAAAATATGTGACATGGGTCCTCAGATCCTCAAAAGTTTCTACAGCTGCAACATCGAGAGCATCCTGACTGGTTGCATCACTGCCTGGTATGGCAACTGCTCGGCCTTCGACCGCAAGGCACTACAGAGGGTGGTGCGAACGGCCCAGTACATCACTGGGGCCAAGCTTCCTGTCATCCAGGACCTCTATGCCAGGCGGTGTCAGAGGAAGGCCCTAAAAATTCTCAAAGACTCCAGCCATCCTAGTCATAGACTTTTCTCTCTGCTACCGCATGGCAAGCGGTACCGGAGTGCCAAGTCTAGGTCCAAGAGGCTTCTAAACAGCTTCTACCCCTAAGCCATAAGACTTCTGAACATCTAGTCAAATGGCTACCCAGACTAATTGCATTGTCCCCCCCCCTCCCTCTCCTCTCCACACAATTGCCAGTCTCTGTTGTCATCTATGCATATTCACTTTAATAGCTCCGCACATTGCCTCTGTACCGGCACCCCCCTGTATATATTGTTATTTTTTACTGCTGCTCTTTAATTACTTGTTACTTTTATCTCTTATTCTTATCCGTATTTTTTGAAGATGCACTGTTTGTTTGGGGCTCGTAAGTAAGCATTTCACTGTAAGGGCTACACCTGTTGAATGTGCATGTGAGTAATACAATTTGATTTGAAAATGTTCAACAACTCCAGCGTTGTACATCACTGGGGCCGAGCTCCCTGCCATTCAGAACCTCTATACCAGGCGGTGTCAGAGTTAGGCCCTTAAAATGTTCAACGACTCCAGCCACCCAAGTCATAGACTGTTTTCTCTGCTACTGCATGGCAAGCGGTACCGATGCACCTAGTCTGGAACCAACAGCACGCTGAACAGCTTCTACCCCCAAGTCATAAGCACTAAATAGTTAGTTGAATAGTTAACCAAATAGATACCCGGACTATCTGCATTGACCCTTTTTGCATGAACTGTTTTGACTCATCACATACGCTGCTGCTACTGTTTATTATCCGTCACTTTATTTGTAGTTTTATGGTCATATCTACCTCAATTACCTAGTACCTCTGCACATCGACTCGGTACTGGTACCCCGTGTATATAGCCAAGTTATCGTTACTCATTGTGTATTTATTTCCTTGCGTTATTATTTTTCTTTCTGCATTGTTGGGAAGGGCCCATAAGTAAGCATTTCACTGTTTGTCTACACCTGCTGTTTATGAAGCATGTGACAAATAACATTTGATTGGATATGATGTTTACCGGAGGGACCTATAGGACTGGATGGCTGGATCATAGGTCCCCTGGTATTTTGGAAACAGGTGTTAGCATGTTTATGGGTGAGAACACAATTAGGACATAGATTTCACTGAACATGCCTGATAAACATGCTAATACATCTGGTTTTGAACCTTTATTTAACTAGCCAAGTCAGTTAAGAACAAATTATTATTTTCAATGACGGCCTAGAAACAGGGGGTTAATTGCCTTGTTCAGGGGCAGAACGACAGATTTTTATGTTGTCAGCTCAGGGATTCGATTTTGCAACCTTTCGGTTACAAGTCCAACACTCTAACCACTAGGCTACCTGCCGCCCCATGTCAAATGCGGTGAACTTCTGACCTTATTCATAGATCATTTAGAACATATTACTAACACATTCAATGAGACATCATTGATTCACTTAGTTAAGCACATTCAGGGACGCAGCATAGGTCCAAATAGCTTGTCATGTGCTCACACGCCTGTTTAGTGAGACACTTGGCATCACTCAACACCTCCGCCATACTGGCCCAGTGCCCCTCCCCACTGTCCTTCACTCAACACCCCAGCCTCCCCAACCATGCTGTCCAAATAATGATCTGCTCTTCCTCTTCTGGCTGCTTCCCAGGGATGTGCACCGGCAGGAGCTGGGGTTCGGCCCCTACGGAGGTGTACGTCTTCATTATGACTGTCACAGCAGTCCAGGGGCCTTTCAGCACCACACACACACACATACAGGCTCAGACACACACACACACACACACACACACACACACTCACGCACGGTTCTCTTGATACAGGTGTGACTTTGGGTCTGGGCCAGTGTGCCAGATTGGGGTATGATATCACTGAATGATGTACGTGTCAACACAGGAC
The DNA here is from genome assembly GCF_029448725.1 of Salvelinus fontinalis. Lineage (NCBI taxonomy): Eukaryota > Metazoa > Chordata > Actinopteri > Salmoniformes > Salmonidae > Salvelinus > Salvelinus fontinalis. The sequence goes on from NC_074677.1 coordinate 43,008,929, forward strand.
AGACCTGTACATCTGTGGGTTTAATGACTGCTTACAAACACACACAGGGCCTCTGTCAGGGTTGTATCTCCGACACATGCTGGGATCTCTAATAGTATCTCTTTGTTTCTGCACAGACACCTTTTTCCATCATTTAGTTTGTCACAAAAAAAAGAGAAAACAGACTTTGGCTCAGATTTCACTCCCATAGATATGAATTAAGTTCCAAGAGTATTGGAATGAAATCCCAACCTTGGAGCCGGCCTTATTATTCATTATCAGCCCATAACTGGCAGATGCTGCCGTAAGAATACTGAAGAACGCTGGCCACTGCCACCCCTTAGAGCTGGCAGCCTGTGTTATGGCTCAAAGGGCCTGTTATAACTCCCAAACACACACACACACACACACACACACACACGCGCGAATGTGCATGCACTCATCCATGCACACAGACACAAACACACACGCTCACTGGAGGAAAAAGGAAAATGGAGGGTTTCATTGCAGCAATAAATGTTGATGTTCCAACAGAACAATGTTGAGAGCTCAGATTCAGAAAAGCCCCTATTGGGCCGTTTAGAAAACTATTTTGGCCGCAGTGTGAACAGACTGAAACTCTCCATTTATGACACAAATTGCTCAAATGATCTATAGTATTTCTGGTGGAGGCGATCGGGAATAGGAGATACTTTTGAGAGAGCTACTTGGTTGACTGAACAAGTCTGTTTTATTACCCAACACTCTCATCCATTCCCTCTCAGGTGGGTGGGCACTGTGCTGGGGTTATGGTGCAGGTATATCAGATCACATACGTATGCGGTGTAAATGAGCTTACCATGAGCTCACTGCGCTGAAGATGGATAGAAAGAGAACAGAAATCATTCAGGATATGTCATAGGAAAAGAGTAAGGCTAAATTCTGACTTACACTGAAGGGGTTAACTCACAGTAGTTTATGCTTGCTGGCATACCACACATTTGAATACATTATAAGTATGCGAGTATAAAAACACCCCATCATTTTTAAAACATTTGAAATGCATTAGAAGGGGTTACTCAGCAGGAGTGACACAGCAGTACATGTTCCCAAACACCGGATTTGTGAACATTACACTCTTCCCAGTAAACCAAAATTGGTTCTGTGAAAGTTCCCTGAACATCTTGGCAAGTGTTCTCATAACACAAAAACTGTCCAGTCATGCTGATGATTATAGAAAGTTTTTATAAAACATTCACTCGATGTTGCGAGAACATTCTGTTCTTTAAAAGGTTCCCAGAATGTTTCATTACGTTGTGGGAACAGTTAGGTGAGAACATTGTGTGGACATCACAAAAGATATGTTCTCAAAACACAAAAACTGTCCAGTTGTGCGGATTATTCTACAATGTTTCATTAGGGTGCAAAAAACATTCACCTGATGTTACAAGAATGATTTCTACATTTAGTCTGTTCTTTTAAAATGTTCCCAGAATGTTTCTTTAAATTGTTGGAACATTGTGAGGATATGACAAGAGATGAAAAGAGGTTCCCAAAACACTAAAACAATCTAGTTGTGTCAACATTTAGATAATGTTTGTATCAGGGAGCAGACAATGTTCCTTTTGATGTTTTTGCAAGAATGTTGACAGAACAGCCTTTCTGAGTTATTTAAAGGTTCCCAGAACATTTTAGTAGGTTGTGGGAAGAGTGTGGAGATAGGTTGCAAAAACACAAAATATGCTCAGGTGTGATGACATTCATACGTTTAAGTTACGTTGCAGACGACATTCCCATAATGTTGTAAGAATGTTGAAAGAACACCTGGTCTAAGTTATTTATTAAAAGTTAATTTAATTTAATAACATTTAATTAAGTTATGGGAGTTGTCTGGGATGTTGCAAGAATATTCGTGTGATATTCCCATAATGTTGCACAGAACATTCCCACAATGTTCCACATTTTCCAAAACTCAGTTTATAAGATGTTCATAGCGTATTAGTTTAAAGTTTACCATAATATACGGTGTCCATATTAGGACACTCTCAGTCAGTAAGATTTGAGTCATTCGCACAAAGATTTGAGTCATTATCACAAGGAGTTGAGTCTGGCTCAGTAGGAGTTGCATCAGCCTAAGAATTTCCTCAAAGACTCTTCTTGATCCCTTGTATACTCTCATTCTAACCTAACTCCCTTTTGTTTCATCCTTTCTTGGATCCCTTTCCTTCCTTCCTATCCTAACTCTGTTTCCTTTTTTCCTTCCCTTCTCTCCTCTCTCTTCCTCTATTGGTGTTAGTGAGAATGCCCGTTTTTTTGTGACAGAATAGTTGGACTTGGACTTGAGGGACCTTACAGCTAAGGTTACATGGGGAAGTAGTGTACAATGTCCATATTCTCTTATTCAAAATAGGGACTCAGTTTACAGAGTTGCAGACTGACATGCAACAAGCTATCACAATTCACTGCAGAATTAGAGGTTCATCCATGTTCTCCAAATGTCAAATTTCTAAGTGTTTTTGACACCTTGGGTTGTTCCTGCTGCTCTGTATCATTCCATTTCTCCAAACATCAAATGTCGAAGTTAAGGCACTCTTTCCAAATGGTTAAAGTCAGAGTTAAGGTTTAGGATAGGGGTAAAACAAAAAAAATGTAAAACAGGATCCCCCACAGTGGTTGAACATACACTCTTCTGATGCAGAGTCATGGGATTACCTCCATCCGCAACACCCTAGCATACTTGATGGTAATAGTGCTCACTGTTGCCCCTAGTGGCCGGTTTTTCCTGTCATCCTCAACGTCAATCTTGAATGATGCATTCTAAACTGCCAATGCATTTTTTTCTGCACATTTAGCCAATATAAAGGTGATGATTATCTAACACGTTTCAAAATCTACAACTCTTTTCAGCAAGAATAAAAGTAGCCTATCTGTAGCCACACCTGTTAACATAATCATCATATAATTATTACTCTCCTCATTTTCAAAAGAAATGTGTGTATTTTGTAGCGAATTCCAGGGAAACTCCAGGGAAGAACTGCCCAGGGAACTAAGCCCCCTCTTCCTTCTCTTTCTATTGGCTTCTGGCTTCTTCCTCCTATGGGTCAATTGCAGCTGGTCATCACTAGCTTCTATACACACAAAGTCAGAAACACACAGCGGCAAATGTGGATTCCCCAGCCAAAATGTCAAAACGGGCTAATTGAAGGTTAGGGTTAGGCATAAGGTTAGCAGTGTTGTTAAGGTTAACGTTAGAAATTGTCGAAATGGGCAGGGTTTATGACTTTCTGGGTATAGAAGCTAGTGACGACCACTGTAGCATTGTAGCTAAGCCTAACCCTTTTCCTAACCTTAACCTTATTCTCCAAACATGCTATGTTAATCCACTTATCCTGTTACGTTAATTATCTTTACCTACTAGGTTAGTTGTCCTAATCTGCTATGTTAATTATCCTAACCTGCTACGTTAATTATCCTAACCTGCTACGTTAATTATCCTAACCTGCTATGTTAGTTATCCTAACCTGCTACGTTAGTTATCCTAACCTGCTACATCAGTTCTCCGAACCTGCTATGTAAATATTAGGAGTAACCTGCTATGTAAACATTAGAGCTGTCACCGAAAAAAAAATCAAAGAATCTTCTGTTCTTTCGACCAATCGATTGGTCGACATTTTTAAACAAATATTTTCCCATATACTGACACATCCTATGTGTTTTAATCAAATCAACTATATTTACTGAACTTGTCTGATGCTTTAAGCACAGATTTGATTAAATAATTAAGACACACAAATGACTTGAGGGAGTCTGACCAGCAATTAATTTCATTGTGCCGGGCCAGGCTCAGACTTGCTGCACTGTGTTAAATAAAAGACAGCGAGTGACTAGCACCCGTTATCTCTCTCTCCTCCCTGCTGCAGCGACCACCACAGAACATCAAAATATTTATCGCGCTGTCTGTGTTGCTGAAGCTGCAACATAATTACAGCCATTTCTGACTGAAAAGTTCCGTCACCAAAATCCCTCATTTGTTTCGAAAAAACATTCCCTATTCCCTCAGCCCTAAAGCTATCTTTACGTGACATGTGTATGCATCGCATGCAGGTGACCAAAGACCAATTCGAACGGCAATAGAATTACTAGAGAAGGTTGGTTAGGTAATTATTACTCCAGAATGTCCGTTATTCCAGAGGATGATTCGGACGGGATTTGTTTTTTCCAAACTGCCCCGTGTGGTTGCCAAGTTTCTAAATCATACCAAACCATCTTTCCTATAGTGTTGCCAAAATATTTGAATTGAGGAAGTGTGATCACAGTGGCGATTTCAGCATGTAAATCTTGGTGGGCCAAACTCCACAAAAATGTTTTGATGCTTGCCAGCAAAGCCACTACAACAACACAACCCTAAACAGTACATTAATTGCACTGTAACGGTGACAAACGGTGCCCACCTGTACATAAAGATGTCCCAACAGCAGAGCTTTCTTTTCAGCGCCATGGAGTAAATCCTTACAACTGCTACACCTGGCTATCAGCGGAGCCTTGTCTGGCAGCGAAACAGTTCATACAGCCTCATTTACTGCCTTATAAAAAAAACATAGTTTATATGGCTGACTTGCTTAAATAAATGTGGTTTCTACTGACAATTGAGATGTAGAAACTTTGGCATAAGGGGATGACGAGCAGATAAGAGGCAATCCGTATTTTTGAGAAAGACATTAATGAACAAGCTAGGACTGACGTAGTCGGAAGTTTACATACACTTAGGTTGGAGTCATTAAAACTCGTTTTTCAACCACTCTACACATTTCTTGTTAACAAACTATAGTTTTGGCAAGTCGGTTAGGACATCTACTTTGTGCATGAGACAAGTCATTTTTCCAACAATTGTTTAGTGTCACACCCTGACCATAGTTTGAGTTGTTTGTTTCTATGTTTTGTTTGGTCAGGGTGTGATATGAGTAGGCATTCTATGTTGTATGTTTAGTTTGTCTATTTCTATGTATTTGGCCTGATATGGTTCTCAATCAGAGGCAGGTGTCAGTCGTTGTCTCTGATTGGGAGCCATATTTAGGTAGCCTGTTTTGTATTGTGGGTGATTGTTCCTGTGTGTTTGTGTTCACTATACGGGACTGTTACATTTTTGTTCGTTTGTCGGTTTATTGTTTTGTTCGTTGTTTAATTATTCTGATTAAAATGAATACTCACCACGCTGCATCTTGGTCCTCCTCTCTTTCGCCCGATGAAGAACGTTACATCCAGACAGATTATTTCCCTTATAATTCACTGTATCACAATTCCAGTGGGTCAGAAGTTTACATACACTAAGTTGACTGTGCCTTTCAACAGCTTGGAAAATTCCAGAAAATGATGTCATGGCTTTAGAAGCTTCTGATAGGCTAATTGACATCATTTGAGTCAATTGGAGGTCACACAACTTGGAATTCCAAGTCGGGAACTCGGGCCTCTTTCTAGAGCTCCGACCTGAAAATCACTAACGTCATGATTCGACCTTGTTTTTTTCAGAGTTCTAAGTTGTCTTGAAAGCACCATAAATCCAGAGAATGCCAGACTTTGATGACAAAATTTGCCCACGAAAGACCACCACGCCACCTTCCTGTTCAAGTAAGCACAGCACAATAAGGTGAGTCCAAAAATGTATTGCATGCTGCTGCATAAATTATGTAAAATGCCAGGGAGATATGTATAATTTAACTAAGAAAGTAATACTAGTTGTATGCTGTGTAGTAAACTGTTAGTATCCCATGTGACTCACCCTAATAATTTGGTCCCTTTCCCTCTCCTAACTTAGCCTACTGTTCTGACTTGGACATGTGGCCTGTTTTAGAGAAATGTCATCGTCATTGTCTGCTTACATGCCCCCTTCATTTATCCTACGTTTCTGACTTGGTGTACAGGGAGAATACTGTAAGAACGGCCCATGTCCTGCATTCTGTTGCTGTACATTTCAAAGTGCTGAACAAATGCCAGCAGCATACCACCCTGCATACCACTGCTGGCTTGCTTCTGAAGCTAAGCAGGGTTGGTCCTGGTCAGTCCCTGGATGGGAGACCAGATGCTGCTGGAAGTGGTATTGGAGGGCCAGTAGGAGGCACTCTTTCCTCTGGTCTAATAAAATATCCCAATGCCCCAGGGCAGTGATTGGGGACACTGCCCTGTGTGTAGGGTGCCGTCTTTCGGATGGGACGTTAAACGAGTGTCCTGACTCTCTGAGGTCATTAAAGATCCCATGGCACTTATCGTAGGGGTGTTAACCCCGGTGTCCTGGCTAAATTCCCAATCTGGCCCTCAAACCATCATGGTCACCTAATAATCCCCAGTTTACAATTGGCTCATTCATCCCCCTCCTCTCCCCTGTAACTATTCCCCAGGTCGTTGCTGCAAATGAGAACGTGTTCTCAGTCAACTTACCTGGTAAAATAACATTAAAATAAATAAAATAAAAAATAGTTACAGTTGAAGTCGGAAGTTTACATATACCTTAGCAATATACATTTAAACTCAGTTTTTCACAATTCCTGACATTTAATCCAAGTAACACGTCCCTGTTTTAGGTCAGTTAGGATCACCACTTTATTTTAAGAATGTGAAATGTCAAAATAATAGTAGAGTGATTTATTTCAGCTTTTATTTCTTTCATCACATTCCCAGTGGGTCAGAAGTTTACATACACTCAATTAGTATTTGGTAGCATTGCCTTTAAATTCTTTAACTTGGGTCAAGTGTTTTTGGTAGCCTTCCACAAGCTTCCCACAATAAGTTGGGTGAATTTTGGCCCATTCCTCCTGACAGAGCTGATGTAACTGAGTCAGATTTGTAAGCCTCCTTGCTCGCACATGCTTTTTCAGTTCTGGACACAATTTTTCTATGGGATTGTCAGAGCTTTGTGATGGCCACTCCAATACCTTAACTTTGTTGTCCTTAAGCCATTTTGCCACAACTTTGGAAGTATGCTTGGGGTCATTGTTCATTTGGAAGACCCATTTGCAACTAAGCTTTAACTTCCTGACTGATGTCTTGAGATGTTGCTTCAATATATTCACATATTTTCCATCCTCATGATGCCATCTATTTTGTGACGTGCACCAGTCCCTCCTGCAGCAAAGCACCCCCACAACCTGATGCTGCCACCCTCGTGCCTCACGATTGTGATGGTGTTCTTCGGCTTGCTCGCCTCCCCTTTTTCACTCCAAACATAGCGATGGTCATTATGGCCAAACAGTTCTGTGTGTCATCAGACCAGAGGACATTTCTCCCAAAAGTACAATCTTTGTCTCCATCTGCAGTTGCAAACCGTAATCTGGCTTTTTATGGCGGTTTTGGAGCAGTGGCTTGTCCATGCTGAGCGGCCTTTCAGGTTATGTCGATATAGGACTCGTTTTACTATGGATATAGATACTGTAGAAAAGGCCCATGGAGTTGGTGGAATAATCCTTTAATTCATGGCCACTTACTCAGCTGGGCCAGGGGCGCTTTAATTAGGTCAGGTGGCAATGACCGACAGATCTCATCCACATAAAAGGAGGAAAAGGGCATCACCTGATCTCGCTGCTTTCTCTTCCTTAACTACGTCTGCTCGAGAAGTTCTGTGCGTCCATGAATCCACGTAAGTCCACCGACTCTGTTACCTTTCATCTGAACTATCTGTTGCGATCGGGAGAGTGGGCCATCAGTTATTCTTTATAGTTATTATCGCGGAGTGCGGCTTGGAGCGCACGCTTCAAACATATTGTGTAATGTGAATTGTCAATGATCACGGCCCTACGGAACCTCATAGGCCACTTATGCAATCGATATGGTTAATATGTAATTAAATTAATCACATGTACACATGAAGACAATTGAAAGGGTGAAATGAGAAACGTCATTGTTTGCTAACTGATCGACTTTGATATCAAACTAAAGGGGATTATAGATTGAATGACCATTCACTGTTTGTATTTATTTCATGATTATGATAAATAGTTAAGAGCCTAAATGACTCACGGGTGATTACTATTGACTTCTTAATGAACTGGATTGTTGAATTCCCTAATTATGTTAATAATGAATGATTGTTATGATTTGATCTTTGTGATTATGAATTTGATTGGATACGTGTTATTTTGTTTCCTTTGTTATGCAACACAGACTACTCAGTAAATATACCACTTTATGGTTAAAGGAATTCCTGCCTCAGTCTCATCCATTCCTCTGTCACCTGACACGTGACCACCTGTTCACCTTCACTGTCAGTCATCCTACCTGTCCAGCTACCCACATAGATTCCACTAATCTTTCAGATACTTTTGTATCTGTTTCCTCCAACATCTTCACAAGGTCCTTTGCTGTTGTTCTGGGATTGATTTGCACTTTTCGCGCCAAAGTACGTTCATCTCTAGGAGACAGAACGCGTCTCCTTCCTGAGTGGTATGACGGCTACGTGGAAAGTGGTGTTTATACTTGAGTACTATTGTTTTTACAGATGAACGTGGTACCTTCAGGCGTTTGGAAATTGCTCCCAGTGATGAACCAGACTTGCAGAGGTCTACAATTTCTTTCTGAGGTCTTGGCTGATTTCTTTAGATTTTCCCATAATGTCAAGCAAAGAGGCACTGAGTTTCCAATTGACTCCATGTGACAAATAACATTTGATTTGATTTAAACAGTGCAATTGCACTTCAGATGCTTTTTAAGGGTATGGATGAGAAAGTTAATTTATAATTTCCAAATATTTAGGTCAGTTGTATGCTGCTGCTTTGTGATATAATAACAGCAAGAGTTGCATTAAATAGGCTCAATATTTTTTACTGATGCATTTGGTAATATTCAATTCATACACACAAAACATATTAATAAAAGCCTTTACTGTGTGACGCCTTCCGCCGAAGATGGTCTCTCTCCTTGTTCGGGCGGCGTTCGGCGGTTTTCCTTTGGTTTTGTCTTGTCTTCCATCACACCTGGTTCCAATCCCATTCATTATATGTTGAGTATTTAACCCTCTGTTCTGCTTCATTGTCCTTGTCGGTGACTGTTTGTTTTGTAAGCTATGTGCAAGTTATGTTCTGGTTTTGTACCAACTTGTATTATTTTGGTTTTCTGAGATTTTTTAGCACTTATTAAACTGCTGCCTTTTATACCAAGTTCGATCTCCTGCGCCTGACATCCCTGCCACCAGCACGCACCTTTACAGAATCACCGACCCAGGATGGAGTCAGCAGGAGCAGGTACCCCGGTTATAAAGGTGGAGGAGCGCGTCCGAGAGCACGCAGCAATCTTTCACCATCTTGGCACCGCCATGGACCGCGTTGTCAGGACTATGGACCGCTGGGAGAGACAGGGAGTTCTTCCAGCGCCTCCACCAGCACAACCGGTGTCTTCTCTGAGCACTCCTTTTCCACCTGGTTCCAGTGGGATTTGTCTCTCCCTGCCCCAGGAGTACGACGGAGAGGCTGCGAACTGCCAGGGGTTCCTGCTTCAACTGGAGCTATACCTTGCCACCGTCCACCCGGCTCCATCGGGCCGTGAGAGGGTGTCCGCCCTCGTCTCGTGCCTCACCGGGAAAGCCCTGGAGTGGGCCAATGGGCATGGTGACGCAAGGGGGTCATACGGAGAGAATTAGTCTCTTCCTTATTGACTCTGCTGTGTTTCCCGTGTTGCTCGGCCTACCCTGGTTAGCTTGTCATAACCCCAATGTTTCTTGGTCACAGAGGGCTCTCACGGGGTGGTCGCGAGAGTTCTTGGGTAGGTGTTTCCATTGGTGCTACTACGGTGGAGAGACCAGATCAGGTCTCCACCGTGTGCATTCTCCTGAATATGCCGATTTGGCTCTCGCCTTCTCCTCATCAACGGGGAAATTGTGCGATAGATCTCCTGGTAGATGCAGCACTTCCCAGGAGTCACGTGTATCCCCTCTCACAGGAGGAGACGGAGGCTATGTAAACATATGTCTCTGAATCCCTGTGTCAGGGGTACAGTCGGTCCTCCACTTAACCCGCCTCCTCAAGTTTTTCTTGTGAATAAGGAGGGAGGTCTGCGCCCGTGTATTGACTATTGGGGTCTGAATCAGATCACTGTGAGGTATAGTTACCCGCTACCGCTCATAGCCACAGCGATAGAGTCAATTTCTTCACCAAATTAGATCTCAAGGGGCGCTTACAACCTGGTGCATATCCGAGAGGGAGACGAGTGGAAGACGGCTTTCAGTACCACCTCTGGGCACTATGAGTACCTCGTTATGCCGTATGGGTTGATGAATGCGCCATCAGTCTTCCAAGCCTTTGTAGATTAGATTTTCAGGGACCTGCACGGGCAGGGTGTAGTGGTGTATATTGATGACATTTTGATGTACTACGCTACACGTGCCGAGCATGTGTCCCTGGTGCGCAAAGTGCTTGGTCGCCTGTTGGAGCATGACCTGTACTTCAAGACTGAGAAATGCCTGTTCTTCCAGCGGTCCGTCTCCTTCCTAGGGTATCGCATTTCCACCTCAGGGGTGGAGATGGAGAGTGACCACATTGCAGCCGTGCGTAATTGGTCGACTCCAACCATGGTAAAGGAGGTGCAGCGGAACTTACGGTATGCCAACTACTACCGTAGGTTTATCCGGGGGTTTTTGTCAGGTAGCGACTCCCATTACCTCCCTCCTGAAGGGTGGCCCGGTGCGCTTGCAGTGGACAGCTGAGGCGGACAGGGCTTTGAGTCACCTGAGGGCTCTGTTTACCTCGGCTCCCATGCTGGCCCATCCGGATCCTTCTTTGGCGTTCATAGTGGAGGTTGACACGTAAGAGGCTGGGACAGGAGCTTTGCTCCCTCAGCGCTCGTGTACGCCACCGAAGCTCTGTCCCTGTGCCTTCTTCTCGAAGCAGCTCAGCCCGGAGGAGCGAAACTATGACGTGGGGGACCGGGAGTTGTTGGCTGTCGTCAAGGCCTTGAAGGTGTGGAGACATTGGCTTGAGGGGGCTAGACACCCTTTTCTCATCTGGACTGACCACCGCAATCTGGAGTACATCCGGGCAGCGAGGAGACTGAACCCTCGCCAGGCAAGATGGGCCATGTTTTTCACCACAGCGGCCTTGGTCACACCTGTAGGTGGATTTTCTTACAGATCTTCCACTCTCAAAGGGTAACACCGCGATCCTAGTCGTTGTGGTACGGTCGTCTCCTCCCTCTGCCCCGTCTCCCTAAGGCCTTGTTAACACACGTCTTCCAGCACTATGGGGTGACGGAGGATATAGTGTCTGATCGGGGTCCCCAGTTCACGTCTAAGGTCTGGAAGGCGTTCATGGAACATCTGGGGGTCTCGATCAGCCTTACTTCAGGGTTTCACCACAAGAGTAATGGGGAGGTGGAGAGAGTGAACCAGGATGTGGGCAGGTTTCTGTGGTCCTATTGCCAAGACCGGCCGGGGGAGGGGGCGGAGTTCGTGCCCTGGGTCGAGGTGGCACAGAACTCACTCCGCCTTTTCTGGCGCCTTGGCATCAGGGTCAGACCGAGGTTCCTGCGTTGGACGACTGGTTCAGGCACGCGGAAGAGACATGGGCAGCCGTCCGTGCCCACCTTCAGCAGGCCGTGACACGTCAGAAGGTTAATGTAGATCGCCACCGCAGTGAGACCCCGGTGTTCGCACTGGAGGACCGGGTCTGGTTCTCGACCCGAAACCTGCCCCTCCGCCTGCCGGAAGCTGGGTCCGCGGTTTGTGGGGCCATTTTAAAGTCCTGAGGAGATTGAACGAGTTTTGTTATAGGTTACAGCTTCCACCCGATTACTGTATTAACCCCTCATTCCATGTGTCTCTCCTCAGGCCGGTGGAGGCTGGCCCGCTCCAGGAGTCTGAGGTGCAGGAGTTCCACCATCTTCGTCCAGATCGCCCTGCGCCTCGCCCTCCGGGTCATCCCCGAGGCCGGGGGGGGGGGGGGGGGGGTGATCACCGTCACGACTTCCACCGAAGTTGGTCCCTCTCTTTGTTCGGGCGGCGTTCGGCGGTCGAAGTCGCCGACCTTCTAGCCATCGCTGATCCTCTTTTCATTTTCCTTTGGTTTTGTCTTGTATCACACCTGGTTCCAATCCCACTCATTATATGTTTTGAAAGTGGTCTACGATGTGTACTAGCACCGTGACACGCAAACAGCTGCGGTGATGACCTAATGATTAACGTGCGCTGCACATAGCACGCCAAGGCACACACTGGGCACAGTCAATGAAGCCTCTCCTCTCTCAGCTCCACATGTGGAGAGGAGGAGAAAGCCCATAGCTCAACGGTCTGTGACCTATACGAGCTCTTAAGCTCTTAACTCTATTTTATTAAAACTGTATTGTTGGTTAAATGTGTCCAAAAACAAAAATATTTCCTGAGCTTTGTTATATCACTTCAAAACCTTATTCCTTATGATTTTTTTTATTTGTAATTTATAAGTGTGTTATTTAATGTGATTCTATCGGCTATAGTAGTAAAGGCCACACTGAACATTTCATACCTTTTTAAAAAATATAAATTTAAAAAATATCTAAAGGGGTCCTAAAATTCCAAATCAAATAGATAAATGATCCATGCACACCTTTTATGTTGTGCAACCTGCTTATAATGTCTCTCCTTTGTTGCAGAACCACACACAAATCCAATTTTACCATGTCCAACCACAAGTCCCTAATTAACATGTTAACTTTGGCTCTGTCTCTGTCTGCTTTCTCTCTGACCGGAACAGAGTACCCCTGCTAACATCTATCCAACCAGTTACCTATCTTGGGGTTTAATAGACTATTTTTCTAATTTGTTTACATCCCTGTTTGTGAGCATTTCTCCTTTGCCAAGATAGTGGCTTGTAAATAAGATGACATTGCTGAAGTAGGCAAATGTTTAGTAGGAAACAACTTTGCCATCATTATCATGGTGTCAAATTTACACTGAACAAACAGCTAAACACAAAAGACAACAATTTCAAAGATTTTACTGAGTTATAGGTCATATAAGGAAATCAGTCATTTAAATCAGTAATTCAAAGATACCTTAAAAAAAAGGTAGGGGTGTGGATCAGAAAACCAGTCAGTATCTGATTTGACCACCATTTGCCTCATGCAGCGTTACACACCTCCTTCGCATAGAGCTGTCAGGCTGTTGATTGTGACCTGTGGAATGTTGTCCCACTTTTCTTAAATGGCTGTGCGAAGTTGCTGAATATTGGCGGGAACTTCAACACGCTGACGTACACGTCAATCCAGAGCATCCCAAACATGCTCAATGGGTGACATGTCTGGTGAGTATGTAGGCCATGGAAGAACTGGGACATTTTCAGCTTCCAGGAATAGTGTACAGATCCATGAGACATGGGGCCGTGCATTGTCATGCTAAAACATGAGGTGATGGCGGTGGATGAATGGCACAACATTGGGCCTTAGGATCTCATCACGGCATTCAAATTGTCATTGATAAAATGCACTTGTGTTCGTTGTCCGTATCTTATGCCTGCCCATACAATAACCCAGCCGCCACCATGTGGCGTTGAAATAAGCAAATTGCACGCCCACAAGACGCCATATACGCTGTCTGCCATCTGCCCGGGAACTGTTGAAATCAGGATTCATCCTTACAAAGCACACTTTCCAGTGTGCCAGGGGCCGTCGAAGGTGCGCATTTGCCCACAGTCAGGTCAAGACCCTGGTGAGAACGACGAGCATGCAGATGAGCTTCCCTGAGACGGTTTCTGACAATTTGTGCAAAAATGATTTTGTTGTGCAAACCCACAGTTTCATCAACTGTCCAGGTGGCTGGTCTCAGATGATCCTGCAGGTGGAGAAGCTGGATGTGGTGGTCTGCGGTTGTGAGTCCGGTTGGATGTACTGGCATCTTGAGACATCTTGAGACATCTGTGGCATTTTGTTGTGTGAAAAAGCTGCACATTTTACAGTGGCCTTTAGTTGTTCCCAACACAAGGTGCACCTGTGTAATGATCATGCCATTAAAAAGCTTCATCATTAAACAGGTGAACCTTGTGATGGGGACAATAAAAGGCCACTCATGGGTGCTGAGGAGTATTTCTGTCTGTAATAAAGCCCTTTTGTGGGGGAAAACTCATTCTAATTGGCTTGTCCTGGCTCCCCTGTGGTTGGGCCTGGCTCCCAAGTGGGTAGGCCTATGCCCGCCGAGGCCCACCCGTGGCTGCTGAGTCCCTGTCCAGTCATGTGAAATCCATAGCTTAGGGCCTAATTTATTTATTTAAATTGAATGATTTCATTATATGAACTGTAACTCCGTAAAATTTGGGGAATTGTTGCAGACCCCTTGACCTTTTCCACATTTTGTTACGTTACAGCCTTATTGTAAAATTGATCAAACACATTTTTTCCTCAGTAATCTACACACAATACCCCATAATGACAAAGTGAAAACATGTTTTTAGATATTTTTTGGGGACAAAAAAACAGAAATACATTACTTACATAAGTATTCAGACCCTTTGCTATGAGACTCGAAATTGAGCTCAGGTGCATCCTGTTTACATTAAGCATTTTTGAGATGTTTCTACAACTCCCACAGTTGACAGTGCATGTCAGAGAAAAAAACAAGAACTACAAGACAGGATTGTGTCGAGGCACAAATCTGGGGAAGGGCACCAAAACAATTCTGCAGCATTGAAGGTACCCAAGAACACAGTGGCCTCCATCATTCTTAAATGGAAGAAGTTTGGAACCACCAAGACTCTTCCTAGAGCTGGCCACTGGGCCAAACTGAGCAATCAGGGGAGAAGGGCCTCGGTCAGGGAGGTGACCAAGAACCCAATGGTCACTGACAGAGCTCTATGGAGATGGGAGAACCTTCCAGAAGGACAACCATCTCTGTAGCACTCTACCAATCAGGCCTTTATGGTAAAGCGGCCGGACGGAAACCACTCCTCAGTAAAAGGCACATGGCAGTCTGCTTGGAGCTTGCCAACAGCCACCTAAAGACTCTCAGATCATGAGAAACAAGATTTTCTGGTCTGATGCCAAGCTTCACGTCTGGAGGATACCTGGCACCATCCCTATGGTGAAGCATGGTGGTGGCAGCATCATGCTGCAGGGCTGTTTTTCAGCGGCAAGGACTGGGAGACTAGTCACTATCGAGGGAAGATAAACGGAGCAAAGTACAGAGAGATTCTTAATGAAAACCTGCTCAAGAGTGCACAGGACCTAAGACTGGGCCGATTGTTAACCTTCCAATAGGACAACAACCCTAAATGCACAGCGAAGACAACGCAGGAGTGGCTTTGGGACAAGTCTCTGAATGTCCTTGAGCCAGAACCCGATCGAACATGTCTGGGGAGACCCAAAAATAGCTGTGCAGCGAAGCACCCCATCCAACCTGACAGAGCTTGAGAAGAACTTGTAGCATCTTTGTTTGAGAAACTCCCCAAATACAGGTGTGTCAAGCTTGAAGCATCATACCCAAGAAGACTCGATGCTGTAATCGCTGCCAAAGGTGCTTCGACAAAGTACTGAGTAAAGGGTCTGAATACTTATGTAAATGTGATAATTCTATTTTTTTCTAAGGCTGTCATGTAACAAAATGTGGAAAAAGTCAAGGGGTCTAAATACATTCCGGATGCACTGTATATGTGAACATTGGTCATATGCAATCAATTAAATTCCTGCATGCAAAGTTGGGCAGCTGCACCATTCGTTTCCAGGATCAGTAGACAGCATGGTCAGAGAGATCAGTTGTTTCAGCCCCCGGGTTATCCCCATTGTGGTCCAGTAGACCAATAACATATGATGTTGGCTCTTTAGTTCAGTTGGCCTGAGGTTTTCTCTTCTCTAATGACTGCACAGCAACATCGTTCCCATCAGCGCGTGGGAGGAGTGAGTGACAAATGAACATGGTTCATATTTATATTTTGGCAGAGGAAGGCTGGGATAATGGCTAGGTTACAGTCTCATGACCACTTTGAAACACCAGGGACCAAAAGCCCCTATTAGTTAGATTTTCTGTATGTCGTCAGTCTGGTTCTCCTAAAACAAGGAAAGCCAAGGAAAGGGAGCGGGGTGGGCCTCAGCATGCTAAAACCTGAGTTTGGCAATCCATCCCTGCTAACATTTTACTCCAATTTGCTCTTCCGTTTCAACTTTTGAATGTTTTGGCTCTCCCTCTTTGGAAGGAACCGAGGAGTGTCACTTTGTGTCAGTGGTAATGGACTGTCAAGGCGGCATGTTCATCCATTTTCATTTATTTTTTACGCCAGATTCCTGTGATATGGTAAAACAACTCATGCGTTGGTTTGTTTGTGTGTCTTTGAGGTCAGAGAGAGCCTGCATGGCGGCTGGGCTGAGTCTTGGCCGCCTACCCTGTCATAATGCCTCTCCTCTCTGGTACGAGATGCTCGACACATAGTCCACCCGTCACAGAACATTGACTCAAATGGGAATGTCCGTTCTAGAAATTATATTTATATGGCTCCACATGTAGGAACATTATTTCTGAGGACACAAAGGACTGGACTGTGCGTCAGCGTTTTATATCGTGGCATGAAATGTATACAGATGGAGGCTAATGTCTGTGCAACAGATGATGTTGCATAATGTGAGAGAATGGGAGTAGATACACCATAATTAATAGAATATAAAAAACTTTATTGTAAAGGACAAACATTTAAAAAGGGAGCGACCTCAGATTGGCATAGTAAATTATCTTGACTTTACCCAACTAATATTCTCACAAGTAATGTTTTCAACTAATATTCCCACACACTTAATTCAACTTTTAATCATGGTTGTTTATCAAGGGAACCTAAAAACACACTTCTGTGGAAAGCAGTTGGAGTGTTGGCGTTCTAAGTCAGCAGAAAGTGCCACTGAGAGAATTGAGCCAACATGTCAGTTGGATTGCATCTCTCTACTGGGTGAGGCATGTGAAACTGGAGCAACGATGTAATCATTACAGCCCTCAGCTGCTGTAATTGTGACATTTGATATGAACCTATGTTTGTTTCCACAACCACACGTCTCTCAGGCGATGGCAAACGGGTATTGCTATTTGCGAGGAGAAAGATTTGAGGAAATAAAAAAGAAAGGGGGTAAAACCTCTTTTAGTACCACCTGTTCTTGCATCATATAGTGGGAGGGACTAAACAAACCCCTGTCAATCAAAGTAAATTAAACACTGTCATAATTGGATCAATCAATCAAAGGGTTCCAAAAGTTGGACAATGTAACAAAATCCAGTACAAAAAAGGTGTTATACATCCCATGAAATGTGCTCATTCACGCCCATTGTTTTTGTCAGCACTGCCATTGTAGGAGTTTCAACCAGTTAGCTACAGCAGGAAAATATTATAATTAACAGATTTTTTGGGGGGGTTGATACATTTTTCACAAGGGAATATCTCAAGTCTGAAATGTCAAAGTTCAGAATCCTCTTTAAACGTCAAATACAATACACGTTTAAAATGTCCTGCATGCAGGAAAGTTGTCCTGCAACAGGGTGATCATTAAGATCCTACATCTGTGGCTTTAAACTGCACCCAGCCTGTGGAATGCCCTGTGTTGTACTTTTATATTATTTCTCCCCAAAAGAATCTCTGCATTGTTGGGAAGGGCCTGTAAGTAAGAATTTCAATGTTAGTCCACAGCTGTTGTTTACAAAGCATGTGACAAATAAAATCTGATTTGAAGGCACCACACACTCTGGGCTCCTTTTAAACAGACCTTTCTTTTCAGGATGGCTTTCTGTTGATATGCAACTAGGCAAGTCAGTTATTAAGAACTAATTCTTATTTTCAATGACGGCCTTAGAACAGTGGTTTAACTGCCATGTTCAGGGGCAGAACGGCAGATTTTTACCTTGTCAGCTCGGGGATTCAATCTTGCAACCTTTCGGTTCCTAGTACAATGCTCTAACCACTAGGCTACCACGCTCCTTGGTGTCATTGTCTCTTGTACAGTGGCGTCAGCTGTGTTCTTTATGTAAGTTGCCCTGTTTAGTTGTGTACATATTTTTTTCTATTTGGTTTTTATTTTATGCACTGAGATTATTCTGTATAATGAAAAGTGCTTTACAAATATTTTAAATAATAATAATAATTATTGTTGTGGCTGTAGCCCATAGACTATTTTCAAGATAAGAAAATCGAAGCACACTTTGTTACATAGGTACGTCACTCTCCTACTCAATAGTAATTGTGTAATGTCTGAGAGTGTCTTTGAATGATGAAAGAGTTGTGAGGATATTGGTAGGTTTGTTTTAGCACAGACAATCTGATCTCAGGTTGAGAGAAGACCTTTGAAGCAACAAAATAGCCTAGTAGTATTTTTTATGGTTGGACCCGGTCTCGCCCAGTCTGTCTTTAGAATCATAATCAGTATCCTGGTCAAACATCAAGCCAGTGACTTCATTGCTATTCCTTAATAAAAGGTAGTAATTCAAGGTTTAATATCATACAGAACAGAGGCAGTGGAGGCAAAAATGACACGCACAGTGGTGATTATTATTGATTCAGCTTACAGTGGATTTATTTAGCATTTATGAATAATTATTACCCCTTTAATTTTATTATTTAAGAACATAAACATTAAGGCATTTTGATTGAAGGAGTTGTTTGACAGTGCATCTTGTGAGAAATCGTGAGAACCAAGTCATTGGACACTGCTGTGAAGTAAACATCCAGGAGACAGAGGAGTGCATCTCAAATGGCACCCCATTCCCTATGTAGTACACTACTTTTGCCCAAGGCCATAAGTATCATAACAAAAAAGTCTGAAATCACAATTGCTCATATTCCTGAGTAGAACACTATACAGGAAACAGGGTGCCATTTGCGGCGCAACCAGAGGGAAGCCATCGGCATCGGTCAAATGAAGCTGTAGTCATGCAACTGTTATTGCGCCGTCTCTAACCAAACCACTTTTAGAAGACTTTGAAAAACAAGAAAAATCTTACGGCTTATTTGCATTTTGTATCGCCTGGAGCTTGCATGCAATGCTCATAGCGCCACAAAATGACTAAGGCTGCATCCCAAACGGCACCCTAATCCTTATAAAGTGCACTACTTGTTTTATATACAGGGAACAGCCTGCCATTTGGGACACATCCCTAAATGGGATGTAAATGTGAGGTCTGGCTAGTTGTGTTGGCTGGACATGAGAGACCTAAGGAAACCTTGAACATGGTTGTATCCCCTCCAATCCACTCACATGATTAACGACATTGCTTATTGTACATTTTGTTCCCGTTTTGGATTTCAAATCATCGTTCAAAGAAGGGATTTCCCTCATTGTTTTTAGCGCCACTGGTATTTAGGAAAAACCAATAGCTTGAAATACAACCTCTTCTCCTCGATCTGTGCTTTGAAGTTGTTGGAAAAATTCTTACTTCAATTTCAGTGTTTACCCCCAAAAATCTCACAATTACTTATCTGGACTAATTTCTTTGTTTGTTTGTTTCTGTTGTTGTTTTGGCTGGTTATCCATGCTCGATCACACCCAGGCAAGTCCCTGGATGAATGTTGTTGAAACTGAATCTTGTGTTTAATAGCAAAGTCTGGAAATTCGGATAAAATGAATTTGCGTGTTCATGTGATGGTATGATAATTGTTTGAATCAGGGGATACTCAGTGTCACCCTGTGCGCGGTCTGGCTTGTCTACCATCATTGTGTGTTATGGTTGCGTATGGTTGGCCTTAAGTTCATCCTCACATGCAGATTTCATCCAAACCAACGCTTGTGGTGGGATACCATCATGACCTGAACTTCAAGTTACACACATCTTCTTTTTGGACCAAATTCAAAACAGTTTACTGAAGCTGAACTAACCGAACTGAATTGGGTTCAAGTTTGAATAACCCTCTACTTTGTACTAGTGGGTACCGGTCCTGAATTGCTGAGAATGGTTGGTGCTAGGCTGGAGGAAAAGTACAGTGACTTGAGAGATAGCTATGTAAAGCTGAAGCATAGTAAAAGCCTAGGAGTCCTAAAAAGTCCATATTGTGTTGGTAGTTTTGTTGGGATGTATGTGTGTGTGTGTGTGTGTACAGGTGTGTGCATGCACTAAAGGGCTAATGGAGACACTAATGAGGCTAGAACACAGGGAGGATGAAAGTTATACACTGAAGTTATACAACGTGGAGAAGAGCCCACCCACTTTGAGGAGAGAGAAAGAGAAAGTGACAGAGAGAGAATAAACAGGTTCAGATATCGCCTACAAATGCATCCGTGGAGCATTACATATATTTTCTGTCACTCATACTGACAACATGGAAAGGGCCATGTTCTCTTAGCTTAGTCCTATTTGCTGTCATAGAGCCTAGAATTGATGTCATGAGCTAAGCATGACTTGAAACTTACAAGCATGAAACGTGTAAGAAATAAACAAACACTGCTATATGAAACGAGGCAGTTATACTTCTTATTACAGTTTTTATTCCTGTAAGTACAGTATAAGGAGTATTGTAATTACTCATTGTGACTCGTATACAGCAGTGAGGAGTTACTTGCTATAGGTATGTCGGGTAAAAAAAAGGCACGCACACACACACACACACACTCTCTGAAGCCGGCTTTTTTTTCCTGTGTTACACGCTCTACATGACCTGAGTGGCTCTGTTTTACTGTAGGATTATGGGCGATGTATTTTCCAGGGCAGGCTATTCTGTTGAAGGGCGTTGGTTTGAGGCCTACAGCAGGTTTGGATTAGTCTGATCATGGCCTTGATTAAACCGTTGTAAGTTCTTGGAAATATGGGCTGCCTCCAAAATGGCGTCCTGTTCCCTATATGGTGCACTACTTTTGACCAGGGCTGGTTATGTGTTTGTTTTCCCATCGTAAATGACAGACTACTTATTAACTAACTCCTATAACTAGAACTGAAGAGTAATCATCCTGGCTTCAACAGATCAGTGGGATGAGAGCTGAGACATTCTTCGCATTGGTTATAATTAAAATAACTATTGGCCCTACAGTGGTTGTGGAATTAAAATTGTGCATTATTGTACTTCAGAATCTCTGCCATTGGTTAAAATCACCTCAGTTATAATTAGGACCAGGAGTTTCCCCTGTTACTGACCACATAACTAGATCAGGCGGAAAAACTCCTGTCCCTACAGTTGTCATGGAATAAATATTGTTAAGTATTCAAAAGACTGCACCTGGATCTAGACACTGCTATGCACAGTTTTTTTTCTTATTTTCTTTGTTGTACAGTCTTGTAGCTAGCGATCATCATCTAAACCAGATAGGAATCCCCCTAATGTTCTGGCCATGCATGAGTCTGAGTGGGGGTTTTCTCCTGCTGAGCGCTCTAGTTTGGTAGATTTATAGCATAACCATATGACTTCATCCTCTCACTCACTTCTCCCTTCAAGATGTTTTGCCTGTTGAGTAATGAAGCCAGTCTCTCTGTGGACTGGCAGCAAGGGCCAGATTGACGTGGCAGGTTCCCAAACACACACTGAGCACAGACCTGCTGCAGGACTCTACTCTCGCTCTACTCCTGATCCTCATCTATAGCAGACACACTATACTGGACAAAGAAAGAAACACATACACAAACACGGGCACATTGATACACACACTTATGAGTTTCCTATTCCCAATATCGTTGTTCTTATAGGCAAAGTTAGTCTCTCAGTCATCACTTACACAATTAACCCTGAAAGTTTCTGCTCTTAATGTAACGTTCTTTCACCGTTCTCAATTGTTCACTTTTGTCACTCCAACTCTCTCTCGCTCTCTCTACTCATATCTCTATCTCTCTCTCCTTCTCTGCTCAGTGAACGTTAAGCCTAGAAAGAAAATTAAATGCAGGCTGTATTTACTTTGGAGAGGGCCAATCGCTGTCATGCTCTGGTCAACTTCCATAATATTGGACACATTCTAGCAAATCCTGGGAGGCAAGTAAATTAAGATAATCCTGGTTTGGGATTAAACACAGGACTCAAGTGAAGAACTGGACGGGAACGCCCCAAAACCTCAGTAAGGGTTGTGTGTGGCCATCAGTGTTGTGTTCGAGACCACCTAAGGCGAGAACGATTCAAGACCAAGAACGGAGCAAATCTAATCCGTGTCAAGACCAAGACCGGAGGGAGGGGCGAGACCGAATTAAGACCGAGACTGGGAGGGGGACAAGGGGTCCGAGACCGAGTCAAGACCAGAAACATGCAAATCCAATTCAAGACCATGATAGTCATTTTGTCAAATCACCATCATAAATAAGAGTTAAAAAGGTCCAGTATTTCTGTTCATATTTCAGAACAAATTCTGTAGACATTCAGAATAGCAAAGAAATGCATGCTGGGGGAAAATGGAGCCACTCTACAAATGATTACTAACCCAAACAAAGTGGGGAACAATGGGCCTTCAGAGAAGGGCTAAGGATTTATAAAATAATGATGATAATATAATAACCATGATTATATTACTATTATTTTCAACGATGATCTGATTTAATCTCTTCAGATTTTGTTGGAAAGGGTTAACACTTGTCTCTGGGGAGATAAATCTAGCTAGCTAAGTCAGGCATTAGCTACGCCATCAGAAGCTAGATGAAGGCATCTGCCATTCAACTGTATTAGTTGTGAAATTTTTTGAGTGACAGTTGAATCAACTAACGACATTTTGACTGAATGGGTGGGACAGTTTTTTACAAAAACTTCTTGGAGGCCAACTGCAAGCAGTAATTTACCCACGGTCTAGCTAGCTAGCGAGTTTGCAGCCGCTGGATCCATCAGGTGTTAACAAAGAGGATGTTGTTGTTAATTTGTCAGCTTCTCCCTTTTCAAGAATTGCTTGCAACAAGAAGCTAAGTTTCAAACGATCATCATCTGGTGAGTGGAGCTGTTTTTTATTGCATTGTGCTTGCTGTTGTTAGCCATCTCTTTGAAAATAACTGATGTGTGTGAAATATTGGAGCATTTAAAGTGGAACTGACAGCATTTTTGCCACATGAAATCATATTAAAATCTTTTAATTCACAACAAGGAAGAATATCACACTTTTTTTAAAGAATATCACACGTTTTCATAAATTCTTAGAATGTTTAGGAATTACGTATACTAAGGCATTTGTAAAAAAAAAAATATATATATAGCAATATAGAGTGGGAAAGCGTCCATACGTTTCTAGAATTAATAGACACTGCAGTAAACAAAACCAAATTAAATACTTCTGTCTTGTCCAGGACCTAAAGTATTCAGACCCCTGACTTTTTCCACATTTAGATACGTTTACAGCCTTATTCTAAAGTCATTTTTTCCCCTCGTCAATCTACACACAATACCCCATAATGACAAAGCAAAAAAAGGTTCAAATCTTTTTGCACACATACATTTACATATGTATTCAGAACCTTTACTCAGCACCTTCGGCAGCGATTACAGCCTCGAGTCTTCTTGGGTATGACGCTACAAGATTGGCACACCTGTATTTAGGTAGTTTCTCCCATTCTTCTCTGCACTTCCTCTCAAGCTCTGTCAGGTTGGATGGGGAGCATCTCTGCAAAGCTACTTTCAGGTCTCTTCAGAGATGTTCGATCGGGTTCAAGTCCGGGCTCTGACTGGGCCACTCAAGGACATTCAGAGACTTGTCCCGAAGCCACGCCTGATTTGTCTTTGCTGTGTGCGGAGGGTCGTTGTCCTGTTGGAAGGTGAACCTTCGCCCCAGTCTGAGGTCATGAGCAGGTTTTCATCAATGATCTCTCTATACTTTGCTCCATTCATCATTCCCTCGGTTCTGATGTTATGGAAATTCACCACTAAGGACTCAAGTGCAATGTAAATGACTCAATCTTCATTATTATGGCCGGAGAGGTTCACAAACTCAATCCAAGCTTGACGAAAACCCTGAAAAGGGCATTCCCTTTCAGTCCTTATATACTGCTTGTCCTGCCCTGACCTTAGAAATCCTTTTTATGTCTCTATTTTGGTTTGGTCAGGGCGTGAGTTGGGGTGGGCATTCTATGTTTTGTTCTATGTTGTTCTTTTCTATGTGTTTGGCCTGGTATGGTTCCAAATCAGAGGCAGCTGTTAATCGTTGTCTCTGAGAACCATACATAGGTAGCCTGTTCCCACCTGTGTTTGTGGGTAGTTGTTTGCTGTTTTGTGTTTTTTCACCTTACAGGACTGTTTCGTGTCGTTGTTTTTTGTCATTCAGTGTTCGGTTTATTTAATTAAATTTACAATGAACACGCTGCGTGTTGGTCCGATGATTCCTATTCCTCATCATCAGACGAAGAGGAGAGTCGTTACACTGCTACACAAACAAGTCATACAAGCATGATTTACATGATTCATTATTAACGTTGGTTCCTGCGTGTGACTAACGAGGCTTCTTCTCTCAAAGCTGGGACATTGAAACTGAGAAACACCTTGTGTCCCAGAACAATGTTTTGGGCGTAGTGCCAATTGGTCTGAGGAGGTCACAGTCACCAGCATGAACCAAGATAGAGTGAGAGGAGATGCTGTGTACAATTCAAGGCTATCTTTTCAGACAATAAAAGTCTCCCAGTCCCTGCCGCTGAAAAACATCCCCACAGCATGATGCTACTACCACCATGCTTCACCGTAGGGATGTTGCCAGATTTGCACTTGGCATTCAGGCCAAAGAGTTCAATATTGGTTTCATCAGAAGGGCCTGATTGGTGGAGTGCTGCAGAGATGGTTGTCCTTCTGGAAGGTTCTCTCATCTCCACAGAGGATCTCCGGAGCTCTCTTAGAGAGACCACAAGGTTCTTGGTCACCTCCCTGACCAATGCCCTTCTCCCCAGATTGCTCAGTTTGGCGGCCAGCTCCAGGAAGAATCGTGGTTGTTCCAAACTTCTTCAATTTAAGAATGATGGAGGCCACTGTATTCTTGGGGACCTTCAATGCTGCAGAAATGTGTTGTTACCCATCCGCAGATTTGTGCCTTGGCAGAATCCTGTCCCTGTGCTCTAAAGACAATTCCTTCAACCGCATGGCTTGGTTTTTGCTCTGACATGCACTGTCAACTGTGGGACCTTATATAGACAGGTGTGTGTCTTTCCTAATCATGTCCAGTCAATTGAATTTTCCACAGGTGGACTCCAATCAAGTTGCAGAAACATTTGAAGGATGATCAATGGAAACAGGATGCACCTGAGCTCAATTTCGAGTCTCATAGCAAAGGGTCTGAATGCTTATGTAAATAAAGTATTTTAGTTTTTAATACATTTTCTAAAATAAAAATAAAACAGTTTTCGCTTTGGCATTATGGGGTATTGTGTGAAGATTGATAAGGATAAAAAAATATTTAATATATTTTAGAATAACGCTGTAACGTAACAAAATTTGAAAATGTCAAGGGATACTTTCTGAATACTTTTCAAAATGCACTGTATAGCCAATCAGAGCTACAGCAGGCCTTTATACAAACAACCCCTTTGCCACACGGGCCTGCCATCATTCACTTTGAATGACTGTGTTTACAGGCATTTGCACAGCGCGACTTTAGATCATTAGAACGCATTCGCCAAAAGCCACAAAATACATAAATGGATTTCTGCAATATGTAAACGCCATGGGAGTCCTCTTACATTTGGGAACTTTACACTCCTATTGATCAAACAACCATGAAAAGGTAAGCTCTCTCCCTCAGTTATGCATATTAACAACAACAAGATCAACAACTAGTGCTAGCCAGAGCAAGATGTGCTAAAATCTAACAAAGACACATTAGATAAACCCTCTCAAACTTTTTCCACTCGTTGGCCGTCAAAATTGCATCGATAAACGATGGGGAATTGTAGCCTTCTCGTCCTTCTGCAGCTTCCCTGCCAATGCATGCTTGTCCCAAGCAAGTAGCCAAGCCAACTGGATAAAGATGGTTAGCTTGCTAGCTAGCTACTGCCAGACACAAATAAGAGAACACCTCACCCTGACCATTTTACTCACCATAGCAGAGCTGGTTAGGCTGTTTACATGTTATCTGGAGCGTTCCTGACTAACTATTACTTTTTTGCCTACATTTACTGACACCAGTCAATTTCATTGGGTGTTGCGGCTTTCGTAAATTCATCAGTTGTTCTGCGCTCTGGCACACTCAGACGAGAGTGCTCTGAAGTCGGAGTCGATAGCCAGAGTGAATTTGCGAACAGAGGAGATATGCTAACATTCCTTCAAGTTCTTGCTAGCTAACCAAATGACACCTGCATCGCTTGCTGTGTATAGCCACCAAAAAAACGATATGAGGGGAAAAGTCAGTCCCTCACTCTCCCACTCCTCCAATGGCACAGCATGACATCCTCCTATCAGCTAGCAAGCTATCTATCTAGTTTGATTGTATTGACATTCCCAGCTTAAGTTACATTCATCCATTTTTTGTCGAGAATATCGAGTCATGAAAGAGTGCATCCCGAATGGAGGCAGCAAACAATTTACCAGCCCAGCTGTGATTCACAACCTGATAACAATATTTTTTGAACTACCAATAAATGTAATAGTGAATTATATTAATCATGAATCATGACTGATATTATGATTGTCTGTTTGTTTCATATCTGCAAAGGAGTTAAAACACTGTCAGTTCCACTTTAAACTTTAGGTCACTGGTTACTTTGTGTGCTGAACGTGAAATGTTTTTTTGCAATGGGAAGTACTAGTTGTACCTTTCAATTGTGAAACGCTTAATGGTTGTGCTTGTGTATCCTTATCATTGGGACCTACTGGCTTACTATGACCGAGTTCATCCTTTAACATCCAAGATGGCGTAGCAGTGTAGACGTGTTTGTTTAGTCCTCTCGTGTACGTTTGTATTTTTCGTATTTCTTGTATATATATATATTTTTAAATTCTATCTCTTTTCGATTTTTAATTCGATTATACCTTCCGGTAACCTACCTCACCCAATGTGATACATAATCACTATTATTTTTTAACTTTGGAAGACATTCAAGAACCCCCAGTAGCTTACCAGCTAATCAGCTACAAGCTATTTAGCCATTTTTAGCCGCTGCTAGCAGCTTTTACCTTCTGCACCGACACCAGCCCTGTTATTAGCCTGGATATTACTATCCAATTTTACCAGCATCGGACTGTCTCTCGACAACAACGCCGGATTCCTGTCGTAATCCCTGAGCCACTACTTCTGATCCTCACCGCTAGCTTGCAGCTAGCGCCACTGCCACGAAGCTAGCACCAGTTAGCAAACACAATTCTACAATCACAACCTCTCTTTCGCCATCGCCATCCGGCTTGGATTCTCTGTCGACACAACCTCGTCTGGTCTGCAGACGAATACCCCATCCGCTGTGCCCTGAACCGGCCTCCATCTGAGCAGACCCCCTCCGTCTGAGCAGACCACCCCCCGGGCTACTAACTTTAAACGCCGCGTGCTAGTTTAGTGGCGGCTTCCCTGCTCCATCTACGGCTGCCCCCTGGACACTATGATCACTTGGCTACATAGCTGATGCCTGCCGAACTGTCCATTAATTCACGGTACTCCATTCTGTTTATTTGTGTTTTATCTGTCGGCTCTGTGTTTTAACTCAGGCTCTGTGTGCAGTTAATCCGACCCTCTCTGCCTAGTTGTCGCCATTTTTACCTGCTGTTGCTGTGTTAGCTGCTGTTATCTCACCTGTTGTTTTAGCTAGCTCTCCCAATCAAGACCTGCAATCACTTTATGCCTTACTGTATGTCTCTCTCAAATATGAATATGCCTTGTATACTGTTGTTCAGGCTAGTTATCATTGTTTTGGTTTGCAATGGACCCCGTAGTTCCACTCTCCGTACCTCTGATACCTCCTTTGTCCCACCTCCCACACATGCGGTGACCTCACCCATTGACACCAGAATGTCCAGAGATACAACCTCTCTTATCATCACCCAGTGCCTGGGCTTGCCTCCGCTGTACCCGTGCCCCACCATACCCCTGTCTGCACATTATGCCCAGAATCTATTCTACCACGCCCATAAATCTGCTTCTTTAATTCCTTGTCCCCAACGCTCTAGGCGACCAGTTTTGATAGCCTTTAGCCGCACCCTCATCCTACTACTCCTCTGTTCCTTGGGTGATGTGGAGGTAAACCCAGGCCCTGCATGTCCCCAGGCACCCTCATTTGTTGACTTCTGTGATCGAAAAAGCCATGGCCTCATGCATGTCAACATCAGAAGCTTCCTCCCTAAGTTTGTTTTACTCACCGCTTTAGCACACTCTGCCAACCCTGATGTCCTTGCCGTGTCTGAATCCTGGCTTAGGAAGGCCACCAAAAATTCGCAGATTTCCATACCCAACTATAACACTTTCCGTCAAGATAGAACTGCCAAAGGGGGAGGAGTTGCAATCTGTTATCTCTCTACTGCAGAGATAGCCTGCAAAGTTCTGTCATACTTTCCAGGTCTATGCCCAAACAGTTCGAACTTCTAATTTTAAAAATTAACCTTTCACGAGCCTCTACCCCGGGTCCGGGAGCAACCCCCCCCCCCCCCCCCACACACACACACTGATTAGCATCGCTAGCATAGCGTCACAATTAAATAGTAGCATCTAAATATCATTAAATCACAAGTCCAAGACACCTAATGAAAGATACAGATCCTGTGAATAAAGCCACCATTTCAGATTTTTTAAATGTTTTACAGGGAAGACACTATGTAAATCTATTAGCTAAACACATTAGCAAAAATCACCATTTTTCTTTGTCCACCATTTTCTCTCAACACCAGTAGCTATCACCATTTCGGCTAAACTAAGATATTGATAGCCACTAACCAAGAAAAAACCTCATCAGATGACAGTCTGATAACATATTTATGGTATAGGTTTTGTTAGAAAAATGTGCATATTTCAGGTAGAAATCATAGTTTACAATTGCACCCACCGTCACAACTAGACTAGAATAAATACATAGAGCAACGTGTATTACCTAATTACTAATCATCAAACATTTCGTAAAAATACACAGCATACACTAATCGAAAGACACAGATCCTGTGAATACAGACAATATTTCAGATTTTCTAAGTGTCTTACAGCGAAAACACAATAAATCGTTATATTAGCATACCACATGTGCAAACATTACCAGAGCATTGATTCTAGCCAAAGAGAGCGATAACATAATCATCGCCAAAATATATTAATTTTTTCACTAACCTTCTCAGAATTCTTCAGATGACACTCCTGTAACATCATATTACAACATACATATACAGTTTGTTCGAAAATGTGCATATTTAGCCACCAAAATCATGGTTAGACAATGACAAAAGTAGCTCAGCTGGTCAGAAAATGTCCTGCACCATATTAGACAGTGATCTAGTCTTATACATAAATACTCATAAACTTGACTAAAAAATACAGGGTGGACAGCGATTGATAGACAATTTAATTCTTAATACAATCGCGGAATTACATTTTTTAAATTATCCTTACTTTTCAATACAGGTTGCGCCAAGTGAAGCTATAGCAAACAAGATGGCGGCATAAACGTTTAACATTTATCGACAGAAACACGATTTATCATCATAAATTGTTCTTACTATGAGCTGTTCTCCCATCAGAATCTTGGACAATGAATCCTTTCTTGGGTCTAATCTTCTTTTGGTCGAAAGATGTCCACTTGTCCGTCGAAATGCCCACTAACGTACGACCGCTACCCCGAAACGTGCCCGGAGCTTCAAAGTCTATTACAAAGCAATGCCTCAAAATCGCACTAAACGGATATAAATTGCTATAAAACGGTTTAAATTAACTACATTATGATGTTTCTAACACCTATAACAAGTAAAAAGATGACCGACGCTATATTACTGGCTAAACCAATGCTTGGAAAAAGGCCAGTCAGATATCCTTCTCGCGTTGAGCGCAGTGTCCAAAGGAAGGCTACTTCCGGTATTTTGTCATTTATAAAGCCAATGATTGCGCAATCGACTCCATTCAAATTGTCACCACTTACTGACATCTAGAGGAAGGCGTGAGCAGTGTTTGTATCTCATAGGATTAACAGAGACTTTTAAAACTGATCTGGAACCAGAGGCCAAGATGTCTAAATCTCACACACTGGGAGGAAAAGTGCTGTAGAATGAGTTCTGTTTCACTCAGAGACATAATTCAAACGTAATTCAAACGGCTATAGAAACTAGAGAGTGTTTTCTATCCAATAATAACAATAATATGCATATTGTACAAGCAAGAATTGAGTACTAGGCAGTTTAACCTCTACCGAGCACCTACCCCGGGTCCGGGAGCACCCCCCCCCCCCCCCCCCCCCCCCACACTGATTAGCATCGCTAGCATAGCGTCACAATTAAATAGTAGCATCTAAATATCATTAAATCACAAGTCCAAGACACCTAATGAAAGATACAGATCCTGTGAATAAAGCCACCATTTCAGATTTTTATAATGTTTTACAGGGAAGACACAATATGTAAATCTATTAGCTAAACACGTTAGCAAAAGACACAATTTTTTTACTCCAACAGTTTTTTCCTGCATATGTAGCTATTACTAATTCGACTAAATAAAAATATATATAGCCACTAACCAAGAAACAACTTCATAAGATGACAGTCTGATAACATATTTATGGTATAGCATTGTTTTTTTTTTGAAAAATGTGAATTTTTCAGGTATAAATCACAGTTCTACATTGCAGCTGCAATCTGAAATAGTGCCGACGCAGCCAGAACAATTACAGAGACCAACGTCATATAACTAATTACTTGTCTTAAAACATTTCAGAAAAAATACACAGCGTACAGATATTGAAAGCCCAACATCTGGTGAATCCAAACAATATTTCTGATTTATTAAATGTTTTATAGCGAAAACAAAATGTAGCGCTAAATTAGCATAGCCACGCCAGCCAGAACCAGCTGGGCGCCCCCGACCAGTTCACATGCACGACAGATATATGAAATAACATCGTAAATTGGGTCTTACTATTGCTGATCTTTCATCAGAATGTTGATCAAGGTGTCCTTAGTCCTGATGAGTCGTTCAATCCATTCATAATGGCAACTTTCCCTCTTCATTTGGCATATGTACTGGTCGACTGGCCAAAGTAAAAAAAGTCACAGAACGGAACACGGCAAAACTCCCGAAAAAATTCAAATAATCTGATTAAACTATATTGAAAAAACATACATAAAGATGATATGGTCACATGTATCAAACAAACTTCGAGACGGAGATAGTTTTCATCCGTAACGGCAGCAAAACAGTAGACAATCGCACCTACAAATCGCGCGATTCAGAGAACCGGAAGTTGTCGGTCACGCCAAAGAAATAGGTCTTATTTCACGTCAGTACAAGATAAACAAAAAATTTCTCCTCTGATGTCCTCTTGACACCCAGAGGAAGACGAATGAAGTGTGTTTCGGGTCATAGGTGGCGTGACCATATATAGGCAGAGCGTTGAAGCGAGCATACACATCTTGCATTCTTCTTCTTGGTCAGGGAAAGTGCTGTCAAATGACTTCTGTTTCACTCAGAGACAAAATTGAAACGGTTTTAGAAACTATAGATTGTTTTCTATCCAATGGTATTAATTATATGCATATAGTAAGAGCAATAATTGAATAAGAGGCAGTTTAATCTGTAGAGGAAATTATGCTAATGCGAAAACAGCACCGCCTGTATTCTCAAGAAGTCTGTAGAGACAGTTATGCTAATTTGAAACAGCACCCCCTATAGTTGCAAGAAGTTAATCTCTCCAGAAATAAGTCTCACACTGTTGCCGCCTGCTACCGACCCCCCTCAGCTCCCAGCTGTGCCCTGGACACCATCTGTGAATTGATCGCTCCCCATCTAGCTTCAGAGTTTGTTCTGTTAGGTGACCTAAACTGGGATATGCTTAACACACCGGCAGTCCTACAATCTAAGCTAGATGCCCTCAATCTCACACAAATCATCAAGGAACCCACCAGGTACAACCCTAAATCCGTAAACATGGGCACCCTAATAGACATTATCCTGACCAACTTGCCCTCCAAATACACCTCTGCTGTCTTCAATCAAGATCTCTGCGATAACTGCTTCATTGCCTGTATCCGTTACGGGTCCGCGGTTAAACGACCACCCCTCATCACTGTCAAACGCTCCCTAAAACACTTCTGCGAGCAGGCCTTTCCAATCGACCTGGCCCGGGTACCCTGGAAGGATATTGACCTCATCCCGTCAGTTGAGGATGCCTGGTCATTCTTTAAAAGTTACTTACTCACCATATTAGACAAGCATGCTCCGTTCAAAAAATGCAGAACTAAGAACAGATATAGCCCTTGGTTCCCTCCAGACCTGACTGCCCTCGACCAGCACAAAAACATCCTGTGGCGAACTGCAATAGCATCGAAGAGCCCCCGCGTTATGCAACTGTTCAGGGAAGTCAGGAACCAATACACGCAGTCAGTCAGGAAAGCAAAGGCCAGCTTTTTCAAGCAGAAATTTAACTCTAACTCCAAAAAGTTCTGGGATACTGTGAAGTCCATGGAGAACAAGAGCACCTCCTCCCAGCTGCCCACTGCACTGAGGCTAGGTAACACGGTCACCACCGATAAATCCGTGATAATCGAAAACTTCAACAAGCATTTCTCAATGGCTGGCCATGCCTTCCTCCTGACGACTCCAACCTTGGCCAACCGCCCCGCCCCCCCCCCCCCCCCGCTGCTACTCGCCCAAGCCTCCCCAGCTTCTCCTTTACCCAAATCCAGATAGCAGATGTTCTGAAAGAGCTGGAAAACCTGGACCCATACAAATCAGATGGGCTTGACAATCTGGACCCCCTATTTCTGAAACTGTCCGCCGCCATTGTCGCACCCCCTATTACCAGCCTGTTCAACCACTCCTTCGTATCATCTGAGATCCCCAAGGATTGGAAAGCTGCCGCGGTCATCCCCCTCTTCAAAGGGGGAGACACCCTGGACCCAAACAGTTACAGACCTATATCCATCCTGCCCTGCCTATCGAAGGTCTTCGAAAGCCAAGTCAACAAACAGATCACTGACAATCTCGAATCCCACCATACCTTCTCCGCTGTGCAATCCGGTTTCCGAGCCGGTCACGGGTGCCCCTCAGCCACACTCAAGGTACTAAACGATATCATTTAAATTTACATTTTACATTTAAGTCATTTAGCAGACGCTCTTATCCAGAGCGACTTACAAATTGGAAAGTTCATACATATTCATCCTGGTCCCCCCGTGGGAATTGAACCCACAACCCTGGCGTTGCAAGCTCCATGCTCTACCAACTAAGCCACATACGGGACCACATAACATAACCGCCATCGATAAAAGACAGTACTGTGCAGCCGTCTTCATCGACCTGGCCAAGGCTTTCGACTCTGTCAATCACCATATTCTTATCGGCAGACTCAGTAGCCTCGGTTTTTTTAATGACTGCCTTGCCTGGTTCACCAACTACTTTGCAGACAGAGTTCAGTGTGTCAAATCGGAGGGCATGTTGTCCGGTCCTCTGGCAGTCTCTATGGGGGTACCACAGGGTTCAATTCTCGGGCCGACTCTTTTCTCTGTATATATCAATGATGGTGCTCTTGCTGCGTGCGATTCCCTGATCCACCTCTACGCAGACGACACCATTCTGTATACTTCTGGCCCTTCCTTGGACACTGTACTATCTAACCTCCAAACGAGCTTCAATGCCATACAACACTCCTTCCGTGGCCTCCAACTGCTCTTAAACGCTAGTAAAACCAAATGCATGCTTTTCAACCGTTCGCTGCCTGCACCCGCACGCCCGACTAGCATCACCACCCTGGACGGTTCCGACCTAGAATATGTGGACATCTATAAGTACCTAGGTGTCTGGCTAGACTGCAAACTCTCCTTCCAGACTCATATCAAACATCTCCAATCCAAAATCAAATCTAGAGTCGGCTTTCTATTTCGCAACAAAGCCTCCTTCACTCACCCCGCCAAACTTACCCTAGTTAAACTGACTATCCTACTGATCCTCGACTTCGGCGATGTCATCTACAAAATAGCTTCCAATACTCTACTCAGCAAACTGGATGCAGTTTATCACAGTGCCATCCGTTTTGTTACTAAAGCACCTTATACGACCCACCACTGCAACCTGTATGCCCTAGTCGGCTGGCCCTCGCTACATGTTTGTCGTCAGACCCACTGGCTCCAGGTCATCTACAAGGCTATGCTAGGTAAAGTGCCGCCTTATCTCAGTTCACTGGTCACGATGGCTACACCCACCCGTAGCACGCGCTCCAGCAGGTGAATCTCACTGATCATCCCTAAAGCCAAAACCTGATTTGGACACCTTTCCTTCCAGTTCTCTGCTGCCTGCGACTGGAACGAATTGCAAAAATCTCTGAAGTTGGAGACTTTTATCTCCCTCAACAACTTTAAACATCTGCTATCCGAGCAGCTAACCGATCGCTGCAAATGTATATAGTCCATCGGTATATAGCCCACCCAATTGACCTACCTCACCCCCCATACTGCTTTTATTTATTTACTTTTCTGCTCTTTTGCACACCAGTATCTCTACTTGCACATGATCATCTGATGATTTATCACTCCAGTGTTAATCTGCTAAATTGTAATTATTCGATTTATTGCCTACCTCCTCATGCCTTTTTCACACATTGTATATAGATTCTCTTTTTTTCTACCATGTTATTGACTTGTTTATTGTTTACTCCATGTGTAACTCTGTGTTGTTGTCTGTTCACACTGCTATGCTTTATCTTGACCAGGTCGCAGTTGCAAATGAGAACTTGTTCTCAACTAGCCTACCTGGTTAAATAAAGGTGAAATAAAATAAAATAAAACATCATGTTGTACTTGACTGTTGTCTTTCCATCAGCCTTACGCAGTGGTGTAGTGGTGCCTGGAGAAGTGGGTATACTCTAATTTTGCTCAAAAATTCCCCAACGGCCCGCCCAGATTTTCATACCTATTTTAATAAAAAAATACAAACATTTGATGATCTAAGTCCACAACAATGCTTAAACGACATCAATCTCATTGGTTGGGTCTGTCAGTGACTGGCTCACCAGTGGGTTGGCCTGCGTCCACCCAAGCCCATCCATATCTACGCCTCTGATGCAAACAGCACATGATGACAATTGCACATTATAAATAGCCAACTAACCAACACACGCTGACTGAATGGAAGCTGATAATTATGAGTTTTTTACAAACTGGTCTTGGCTGGCCTCAGGAAGAAAATATGAGTCCTCATTGTCCTGACTGTCAAATCAAATCAAATCAAATTGTAGTTGTCACATGCGCCCTTAATCAACAATGCTGTTTTAAGAAAAATACCTAAAAAAGTAAGAAATAAAAGTAACAAATATTTAAAGAGCAGTAGTAAAATAACAATAGCGAGGCTATATACTGGGGGTACCGGTACAGATTCAATGTGCGGGGGCACCGGTTAGTCGAGGTAATATGTACATGTAGGTAGAGTTATTAAAAGTGACTATGCATAGATAATAACAGAGAGTAGCAGCAGTGTAAAAGGGAGGGGGGGGTCAATGTAAATAGTCTGTGGTAACCATTTGATAGATGTTCAGGATTCTTATTGCTTGGGGGTAGAAGCTGTTAAGCCCTTTCCGTGCGGTAGCAGAGAGAACAGTCTTTGACTTAGGTGACTGGAGTCATTGACAATTTTTGAGGCCTTCCTCTGACACCACCTAGTATGTAGGTCCTGGATTTGCAGGAACATTGGCCCCGGTGATATACTGGGCCACACGCATTACCCTCTGTAGTGCCTTGCGGTCGGAGGCCGAGCAGTTGACATACTAGGCAATGATGCAACCCCTCAGGATGTTCTCGATGGTGCAGCTGCAGAACCTTTTGAGGATCTGAGGACCCATGCCAAATCTTTTCAGTCTCCTGAGTGGGAATACGTTTTGTCGTGCCCTCTTCACGACTATCTTGGTGTGCTTGGACCGTGTTAGTTTGTTGGTGATGTGGACACCAAGGAACTTGAAGCTCTCAACCTGCTCCACTACAGCCCCGTCGATGAGAATGGGGGCGTGCTCTGTCCTCCTTTTCCTGAAGTCCACAATCATCTCCTTTGTCTTGTTCACATTGAGGGAGAGGTTGTTGTCCTTGCACCACACTGTAAGGTCTCTGACCTCCTCCCTATAGGCTGTCTCGTCGTTGTCGGCAAACTTAATGATGGTGTTGGAGTCGTGCCTGGCCGTGCAGTCATGAGTAAACAGGGAGTACAGGAGGGGACTGAGCATACACCCCTGAGGGGCCCCCGTGTTGAGGATCAGCGTGACGGATGTGTTCTTACCTAGGACGTCCAGGGTCCAGTTGCAGAGGGAGGTGTTTAGTCCCAGGGTCCTTAGCTTAGTGACGAGCTTTGAGGGCACTATGGTGTTGAACGCTGAGCTGTAGTATATGATTAGCATTCTCACATAGGTGTTCCTTTTTTCCAAATGTGAAAGGGATTGCAATAGATATTGCACAATTTGTGGATCTGTTGGGGCGGTATGCAAATTGGAGTGGGTCTAGGGTTTCTGGGATAATGGTTTTGATGTGAGCCATGACCAGCTTTTCAAAGCGCATCATGGTTTAAGACGTGAGTGCTACGGGTCGGTAGTCATTTAGGCAGGTTACCTTAGTGTTCTTGGGCACAGGGCCTATGGTGATCTATCTGAAACATGTTGGTATTACAGACTCAGACAGGGAGAGGTTGAAAATGTCAGTGAAGACACTTGCTTGTTGGTCAGCGCATGCTCAGAGTACACGTCCTGGTAATCCGTCTGGCCCTGCGACCTTGTGAATGTTGACCAGTTTAAAGGTCTTACTCACATCGGCTGGGG
The DNA here is from genome assembly GCF_029448725.1 of Salvelinus fontinalis. Lineage (NCBI taxonomy): Eukaryota > Metazoa > Chordata > Actinopteri > Salmoniformes > Salmonidae > Salvelinus > Salvelinus fontinalis. The sequence goes on from NC_074677.1 coordinate 43,045,617, forward strand.
CGAGCGTGATCACACATTAGTAGGCTGTGCTTCCCTTTGTAGTCTGTAATAGTTTGCAAGCTCTGCCACATTCGACGAACTTCGGAGCCGGTGTAGTACGATTCGATCTTAGTCCTGGATTTACGCTTTGCCTGTTTAATGGTTCGTCAGAGGGCATAGCGGGATTTCTTATAAGCTTCCAGGTTAGAGTCTATTTAAAGGTCTTACATGTCTTACATGTTTGCACTGTGGCAAACCTATAGGCCTTTAGTGTGTGACAGATTCCTGATTCTGCACAGCTGACAAATGTGTGATCATGCTCTCCGCAGCCGATGTGAGTAAGACCTTTAAACAGGTCAGCACTGAGCTAAAGGAGCGGGATCTCCTTGAAAGCGGCAGCTCTACCCTTTAGCTCAGTGAGGATGTTGTCTGTAATCCATGGCTTCTGGTTGGGGTATGTACATACAGTCACTGTGGCGACGACGTCATCAATGCACTTATTGATGAAGCCAGTGACTGATGTGGTGTACACCTCAATGCCATCAGTCTGTGCTAGCAAAACAGTCCTGTAGCTTAGCATCTGCTTCATCTGACCACTTTTGTATTGATTGAGTCACTGATGCTTCTTGCTTTAATTTTAGCTTGTAAGCAGGAATCAGGAGGATAGAATTATGGTCAGATTTGCCAAATGGAGGGTGAGGGAGAGCTTTGTATGCGTCTCTGTGTGTGGAGTAATGAGTAGAGTTTTTAGAGTTTTTTTCCCTCTGGCTGCATATTTAACATAATGATAGAAATTTGGTAAAACTGATTTAAGTTTCCCTGCATTAAGGTCCCCGGCCACTAGGAGTGCCACCTCTGGATGAGCATTTTCCTGTTTGCTTACAGCTCATTGAGTGCGGTCTTAGTGCCAGCATCGGTCTGTGGTGATATGTAGACAGCTACAAAAACTCTCTAGGTAGATAGTGTCGTCTACAGTTCATCATGAGATTCTCTACCTCAGGTGAGCAAACCTCAAGACTTCCTTAGATATCGTGCACCAGATGTTGTTTACAAATATACATAGACCGCCACCCGATTTCTTACAAGAGGCTGCTGTTCTATCCTACCGATACTGTGTATAACCCGCCAGCTGTATGTTATTCATGTCGTCGTTCAGCCACGGCTTTGTGAAACATAAGATATTACAGTTTTTAATGTGCCTTTGGTAGGATATACTGTACGTGCTTTTAGTTCATCCAATTTATTATCCAGCGATTGTACATTGGCCACTAGTACGGATGGCAAAGGCAGATTAGCCACTCTTCGCCTGATCCTCACAAGGCACCCCAATCAACTTTCGCGAAACTCCGTCTTTTTCTCCTGCGAATGACCGGGAGGAGGGCCTGTTCGAGTGTCTGGAGTAAATCCCTCTCGTCCGACTCATTAAATAATTTATTTTTGTCCAATTCAAGGTGAGTAATCGCTGTTCTGATGTCCAGAAGCTCTTTTCGGTCATAAGAGACGGTAGCAGCAACATTATGTACAAAATGAGTTTCAAGCAATGCGAAAAAACTAACTAAATAGCACGGTTGGTTAAGAGCCAATAAAATGGCAGTCATCCTCTCCGGTGCCATTAACTAACAAGACCAAGACCGAGTACAAATGTATCTGACAGACACTCAATATGTGGTCTCGAGACTGGACTCTACAACACTGGTGGCCATAGTGGTCCTGTTGCTTTGATTCCATGCTTGCAGAAGCCCCGAGCACATAATAATAAGGCCTTCGAGTAGGTGTACTGATCTAGGATACATTTTGCCTCATAAATCATAATAAATAAGAGTGGGGATGAACCTGATCCTAGACACTTTATGAATACAGGCCCTGATCCCAGCTCAGTTGATTGACACCATATTTTCTATTTTCCAGGGTTGGTGTTTGTCATTCAAATTATATTGGGAGGAATAAATGTCAGATCTGTAAAACATCCCCCTCTCCTCTCCTCCTTGTGGGGCTCTGACTGTATTCCTCTTGTAAAGACACACAGATGGTTCTACTTACTCTTCCTCTTCATTCGGAGGCCTTTCAAAGCTCTTGATTAGACTAAATGGAATATGAAACCCCATGCATTTTTCGGCAAAAGGTGGGCAAACTGTTGTGCCAAAGAAAAGGTGGGTAAACTGCGTTTACTTTCATTTACCTCCCACTACAGCACTGATGGTAATGCTCTGTAGTTGGCCTTGCCGGAACATTTGGAGGTGAAGCTGAAATGAAACATTAATGCTAAGCTATGTATCAAAATGTGCTAAGTTCACCTCTCAAGATGCTGGACAGTTTACATTAGTTTCTGACGTGGGAACATACAGTATGTAGATCTTGATTTTTAATGATGGTAATTACATGGAACATATGCATACCGTGCAGTGCTACATCAAACCGTTTTTCACTCAGTTCTGGGTAAATGGGAGTCATTTTCTCCGTAAGTGATAACCCATTGGGAGACATGGGTTGTTATAGATGTGTCTGTAGTGGGGTGATTGTGTCATGACCACTACCCCCCCCCCGCCCCCCATACACACACACCCACACACACAGGGGGTGCAAGAATTTGGCCCAGGCATTTTATCCACTCCAGCCACATCACTGCTGGCGTCGCCAACTCACCTTGGGGTTGACAATTAGAAATAGGAATCCAGAATTTCCTGATTTGTTTTTGTTCAATAGGGATGCATTACATCCATCTTTATGTGCATTAAACAATATCATAGACTAATTAATTTGGGATTCAACACCTGAGAAAATGGAAACTCAAAACACATTAACTAGATCACTAACTCTAAGTACAATAACCACTGCTAGTAGCCATGTATTCATCCAACGGTGTTTTTTATGTCCTAGAAAAACGTTGCCGTTGTAGGCTACTGCCCACGATACCTTTGCCCTGTCAATGGCCATTGCGCATTTCGTCTGCATGCCACTCCATATATCAAAGCCATATCAAATATCCAGGTAGTAAAATAGTTACTATTGAGCTGAGTACTGAGCGTTGAGAAAGAAAAATACTTACAGAAAGCTGATACCCTCCACTCTTTGATTGGGGACAAGGGGACTAAGCTTCCAAAGTTGTATTTTGGAATGTTATTGTGATCAGTAATGTTACACGATCAGAGCACATTTTCCTCTTCGAGCTCATGGTGGGAGACGAGAGTGGCTCATCACAGCGCAGGGGCAGGGGCAGACACTTTCATTACAGGAATCATGAGGATAATGCACTTTACTGTTTGACCAAATCATGCTTTTAGCAGCATCAAAAATATAACGTTTTGAGTGAGGTGAATATGTAGAATGTGCTTTTTTTAGGAATATTTTTTATACTATTTCATTAGGATCCCCATTGGCTGTTGCTGGAGCAATAGCTGCCCTTCCTGGGATCCACACAAAACATCAAATATGACATAATACATAAAAAATATCTATAGACAAGAACAGGACTGAACTTCACACAATTTAAATAAGAACAATAGAACCACAAAAGGCCTACGAGTGAATTAGGTCAGATGGGGGAGAGGCGTTGATTTATTTCTTTTTTTAAAGCTAGTTTTGCTGTTTGCTTGAGTCATTTTGGATTGGAACGGAGTTCCATGTGATAATGACTCTATAGAGTGCATTCGGAAGCTATTCAGACCCCTTGACTTTTTCCAGATTTGTTACGTTACAGCCTTGTTCTAAAATGGATTAAATAGATTTTTTCCCTCATCAATCCACACACAATACCCCATGAGGACAAAGCAAAAACATTTTTTTATATATTTTTGCAAATGTATAAAAAAACAACGGCAATATCACATTTACATACGTATTGAGACACTTTAATCAGTACTTTGTTGAAGCACCTTTGGCAGCAATTACAGCCTTGAGTCTCAAGCTCTGTCAGATTGTATGGGGAGCATTGCTGCACAGCTATTTTCAGGTCTCTCCAGAGATGTTCGATCGGGTTGAAGTCCGGGCTTGGCTGTGTGCTTAGGGTCGTTGTCCTGTTGGAAGGTGAACGTTCACCCCAGTCTGAGGTCCTGAGCACTCTGGAGTAGGTTTTCATCAAGGATCTCTGTGTACTTTGCCCCGTTCATCTTTCCCTCTATCCTGACTAGTCTCCCAGTATTGCGTGTAAATTGATGAGGGGGAAAAAAATGGATACATTTTTGAATAAGGCTGTAACGACAAAATGAGGAAAAGGTCAAGGGGTCTGAATACTTTCAGAATGCACCCTTTCTGTTTTTTAATCTATGATATTGGCTGTCTAACTGATGGCCGAGTCGGAGAAGGTCCCTTTGCTGATGCCGCGTTTGACTTTGGAATGTGAGTTTGCATGACCTCAGCTCAGCCTATCAGAAAACCGGGGGCCGGGCAGTTGCCCACTTATCAGCCAAAAGCTCATTATAGATTAGTATAACAGAGAAATTGCACAAAAATCAACAACAAAACATCTGAACAGAACCATGGGCCTCCGGTAGGTTGACCACAATTAAAATACCCAAACATGGGACAACAGGATGATTTTGCGGGACAGTGTAGCCAACATGAATAAAAACGCTATGGAACCCTGCTGTCTGCTGTACCGAATTGAAGCGCACCTAACCCACAAAAAAAATTGGTAATAGAGAAACGTGTGGCTGTTTTATGAAAATCTGGGAATATTTGTCCAAGGAAACATTTACTGGTTGGACTCAGGGAATGTAAAACAGTTAGGAAGTGAGACCTTTAAAACGCAGCAAATACTGTAATGAGCAACTAATGAGCATGGAGACAAAGTGTGACAAGTTTGACAAAATTACCTTTACCTTTCAGTCTGACACGGCTACTTACATTGAACAAAAATATAAAAGCAACATGCAACAAACAATTTCAAATACTTTATTGAGTTACAGTTCATATAATGAAATCAGTAAATTTAAATAAATTCATTAGGCCCAATCTATGGATTTCAAATTATTTGGAATTCAGATATGCATCTGTTAGTCACAGATACCCTTAAAATAAAAGTAGGGGCGTGGATAAGAAAACTTGTCAGTATCTGGGTGGACACTATTTGCCTCATACAGCGGGACACATCTCCTTCGCATAGAGTTGAATGGCACGACAATGGGCCTCAGTATCTCATCAGGGATCTCGGTGCATTCAAATTGCCATCGATGAAATTGAATTATGTTCATTTTCTGTAGATTATGCCTGCCCATACCATTACCCCACTGCCACTATGGGGCATTCTGTTCACAACGTTGACATCAGCAAACCACTCGCCCACAAGACGCCATCTGCCCGATACATTTGAAACCGGGATTCATCCGTGAAGAGCACACTTCTCCAGCGTGCCAGTGTCCATCGAAGGTGAGCATCTCGCCACTGAAGTTGGTTATGACGGCAAACTGCAGTCAGGTCAAGACCCTGGTGAGGATGACGACCATGCAGCTGAGCTTCCCTGAGATGGTTTCTGACAATATGTGCAAAAAAATGTTGGTTGTGCAAACCCACAGTTTCATCAGCTGTCTGGGTGGCTGGTCTCAGACAATCCCGCAGTTGAAGAAGACTGTTGTGGAGGTCCTGGTCTGGCGTGGTTGCACGTGGTCTGCGGTTGTGAGTCCAGTTGGACGTACAGTACCAGTCAAAAGTTTGGACACACCTACTGATTCAAGGGTTTTTCTTTATTTTCATTATTTTCTACATTGTTGAATAATAGTGACGACATCAACACTACAAAATAACACATATGGAATCATGTAGTTACCAAAAAAGTGTTAAACAAATCTAAATATATTTTACATTTGAGACTCTTCAAAGCAGCCACCCTTTGCCTTGATGACAGCTTTGCACACTCTTGGCATTCTCTCAACCAGATTTATGAAGTTGTCACCTGGAATGCATTTCAATTAACAGGTGTGCCTTGTTAAAAGTTCATTTGTGTAATTTATTTCCTTCTTAATGCATTTGAGCCAATCAGTTGTGTTGTGACAAGGTAGAAGATAGCCCTATTTGGTAAAAGACCAAGTCCATATTGTAGCAAGAACAGCTCAAATAAGCAAAGAGAAACGACAGTCTATCATTACTTCAAGATATGAAGGTCAGTCAATGCAGAAATTTCAAGAACTTTGAAAGTTTCTTCAAGTGCAGTCGCAAAAACCATCAAGCTCTATGATGAAACTAGCCATCATGAAGACCGCCACAGGAAGGAAGACCCAGAGTTACCTCTGCTGCAGAGGATACGTTCTTTAGAGTTACCAGTCTCAGAAATTGCAGCCCAAATAAATGCTTCACAGAGTTCAAGTAACAGACACATCTCAACATTAACTGTTTAGAGGAGACTGTGTTAAAAACCTCTCTGGGATATGTGGGACGCTAGCGTCCAGCCATTGTGTCCGATTTCAAATAGGCTTTACGGCGAAAGCACACCAAACGATTATGTTAGGTCAGCACCTAGTCACAGAAAACCATAAAGCCTTTTTCCAGCCAAGGAGAGCCCTCACAAAAGTCAGAAATAGCTATTAAATTAATCACTAACCTTTGATAATCTTCATCAGATGGCACTCACAGGACTTCATGTTACACAATAAATGTGTGCTTTGTTCGATAAAGTTAATCTTTATGTCCAAAAACTTAATTTGAAATGTGTGTGTTATGGTCAGAAATGCATTGTCTCAAACAAACAGCCGGTAAAAGTGCAGAGAGCCACATCAAATTACAGAAATACTCATCCTAAACATTGATAAAAGATACAAGTGTTATTCATGGAAATATTGATAAAGTCCAACACAGTCTAGCACATCACGGGCTAGCCCACACCAACCCGACTACAAGCCCAACACAGGTTAACCCACAACCAGCCAACACCAGCCCAAAACAGGCTAGCCCACAACCAGCCCACACCAGCCCAACATGGACTAGCCCAGCATGGGCTTTCCCACACCAGCCCAACATGGGCTAGCCTACATCAGCCCACCACAGGCTAGCAGATACCAGCCCAACAAGGGCCAGCCTATACCAAGCCCAACATGGGCTAGCCCACACCAAGCCCAGCAAACGTAAGCCCACACCAGGCCCAGCTACATAATAATGTAGAGGTAGGGGTATATAGGGCATGATTTGCAAATACCCTAATTCATATTGTTAAGTGATTGCTCTAAGTTGACAAGTTACTTTTGTGCAACCGTTACTGAGTGTTGTTCCAGTTTAAGTGTTATGTTGTGTGTTGTCAAAAAATATATATTTTGTACAATGCAAATAATGAAGTTATAAAAAATACTTAGATAAGTGCATGTGACATAAGATATACTTTTAAGTTATGTATATGATAGCAACAACTTTGTCTTTCTGATACAATGTAACAGGCAGCCAATCCCAAAGAGTGGACTTATTTCACGCGAAGTCAGTGCTGCCCATGGCGCCACCTGCCTTGTGGCTAATGTGGAGCCGATGAGCGAAAGAGAGAGCGAGAGAGGGACATCCCATGACCATTAATTTCCTGTATTTACATTGAATATAACTTACAAGTAATACATAGTGTAACCATCATCCATGTACATTTTGCTGTTTATTAGCCATTCTTTTTTTTTCTCATGGTATTTCGACCAAAGATTACGCAATACAACAGCAGCAGTGTTGTACCTGTATATATTATATGTACATGTACTATTATTATTACTATTGAACCTAACTAACCTCATTGCATTGTATTGTATTTACCAAAATGCTGTACGGCTATGGCAATATCTACATATTGTATATCATGCCAATAAAGAAATCTGAATTTGAGAGAGAGGGAGCGAGCGAGCGAGAGACAGAGGTTTGGTTACTGAGAGGGAGGAAGTGTGAGAGCTTGAGAGAGTGCTTGAGAGAGAGAGAGAGTGCTTGAGAGAGAGAGAGAGAGCTTGAGAGAGAGAGAGAGAGAGCTTGAGAAAGAGAGCTTGAGAAAGAGCTTGAGAAAGAGAGAGCTTGAGAAAGAGCGCAAGAGAGAGAGAGAACGAAGTAGCCTTGCAGTATATCCCATTCAGCTTTAGCAGCAACTCGTTGGTGAAATAATGAGCTGGGCTTACAGACAGAGTAACACAGGGAGGAGCTTCAGAGCTATGGATAATAAAGTTTCCTTTGCTTTAATTTAGTTGCCCATAACACTGCATAAATGTACCTTACATGTCCACTTTGGCGACAGCTAAGACTGTGGACTGGAGTTTGAAACGCTAGTGTCACAAAAGGTCAAATTTGAAGGAAATTACTCATGTAAAGCATTGCCACATTCAGGGTGACAGGACATTTTACAGACATGTTACACAATATGACCTCACAAACTGAAGTCGAAATTAGACTTTTGTACAACTGCTGCATTTGTAAAATTGTGAAGTCCCACCTGTGGTGTGCAAAATATTTGTTTTAAATGTGACATACAAATGTGTTGACAGACCCCATATACTGCACTTTGTCTATCATCCTATTATGTACTGTCTGTAGTTACAGGTCCTGACAATGAAGCATGATGTCATTGCTGTAGGGTTACTGTTGTGGATACATCATGGTGCAATACAATGGGTTTACAGTTTTACAACTTCAATTCTGTATAAGGAGAGAGAGCTAATTCAAAGGGAAGACATCTTTTTATATGCCGTGCGGAGGCGTGAGTTAAACAGACAGATTTTGATGGGGATTTTGGTATTCTGTTAATTAGATTGCCGCAGGGGCGCGACCATTGTAGGCTATGGGTTAAAGCCTATGGTTATTGGTGGTGATGCCCTTCTGCCTTCTTTTACTATGATCTAATGCTGTGGGTGAGATATAAACTGCCTGTGTTGTTTAATTTAACCCCCAATAAAAAAGAGCTCTGTTTTTCAGAACATTGGCACTGATTGTTGGGGGACAATGAGAGGTCAACACACACACACACAACAGTAGTACTCTTTGTTATGACAGTCAGGGGTTCATCTGCCTGAGTCAATACACTGTATCACCAACTATGCTGGTGCGAGACTATGGGAATAGAGATTTCCTCACTGACCCTGGTAATTCCTGACAGTGATACACTGACACACAGTACAAGCCAGACCTAGTCCCAAACAAAAAGCCAACATATAGTGAGTTAGAGAGGAACATTGAGAAAATTGTAATGTCTTGTTTTACCATGCACAACTGAGTGAGTACTAGCAGATGATCAAATGTAAACTAATATTGAATAACATCAACAACATAAGTGGAGACAGAATATTAGGATGTTTAGGTTTGTTGACCATGATGCACGACCATTTATGCAAGTGTCCTGCAGAGTCTTTCAGCATATTATAATTCAACTAAGGTGAAGCTGGAGCTCCAGAGGCAGACTTGAACTTGTGACCCTAGGGTCCAAAATTACACACACACACTCTGCTCTCTGCGGGCTTTCCAGGTGTGTGTGTGTGGGTGTGTATGATGGACTTCTCCTGCAGGTAATGCAGGCTCTGCTCTGGTCTCTGCGGGCCTTCCAAGTGTGTGGGTGTGTGAATGACTTCTCCTGCAGGCCGAGCAGGTGCTGCTCTGGTCTCTGTAGGCCACTCATCATCTTGCAAAGGTGGTCTTTGGAGCTACGTTTCCTTCTAGTCTTTCAGATAGTTCTGTCTGCTCACTGACAGAGAGAGAGAGCAAGGGAGAGGGCGGGGGAGAGAGATTGATGGGGGAGAGAGAGATGGTTGGGATAGATATACAGTACCAGTAAAAGTTTGGACACAGCTACTCACAAGGGTTTTTCTTAAATTTGTACTATTTTCTACATTGTAGAATAATAGTGAAGACATCAAAACTATGAAATAACACATATGGAATCATGTAGTAAGCATAAAAGTATGCACATTTGTGGCCTGCTGGAGGTAATTTTGCAGGGCTCTGGCAGTGCTCCTCCTTGCACAAAGGCGGAGGTAGCGGTCCTGCTGCTGGGTTGTTGCCCTCCTAAAGCCTCCTCCACGTCTCCTGATGTACTGGCCTGTCTCCTGGTAGCGCCTCCATGCTCTGGACACTACGCTGACAGACACAGCAAACCTTCTTGCCACAGCTCGCATTGATGTGCCATCCTGGATGAGCTGCACTACCTGAGCCACTTGTGTGGGTTGTAGACTCCGTCTTATGCTACCACTAGAGTGAAAGCACCACCAGCATTCAAAAGTGACCAAAACATCAGCCAGGAAGCATAGGAACTGGTCTGTGGTCACCACCTGCAGAACCACTCCTTTATTGGGGGTGTCTTGCTAATTGCCTATAATTTCCGCCTTTTGTCTATTCCATTTGCACAACAGCATGTGAAATGTATTGTCAATCAGTGTTGCTTCCTAAGTGGACAGTTTGATTTCACAGAAGTGTGATTGACTTGGAGTTACATTGTGTTGTTTAAGTGTTCCCTTTATTTTTTTTTGAGCAGTGTATATATACTGTATATACACACATTTGCAAAAAATGTATGGGGGACTGGAAGTGATGCAGACAATTACATTGATGGAAGCTACAGTCTATTTTGTGGCGGCAGGTAGCCTAGTGGTTAGAGTGTTGGACTAGTAACTGAAAGGTTGCAAGATCAAATCCCCGAGCTGACAATCGTTCTGCCCCTGAACAAGGCAGTTAACCCACTGTTCCTAGGCCGTCATTGAAAATAAGAATTTGTTCTTTACTGACTTGCCTAGTTAAATAAAGGTAAATAAAATATTAAAGCTGATTACCTCCTAAAAAATATATAAAAATATAATACTTCTTACTCAAGGCCATGTTTTGTTGTTATTCCTGTCACTGTTAACATGCCCCGTTGTGACCCCAGTGTACCGAAATCATGAACTACCCAAAATGCCTTTTGAGAATCTGTGTATATTGTAACATTCTTCCCTTCCGACAACCTACAAGCGTCAGTTAAAACATATATCTCTGCCCCCTGGGATGGCACAGAGGCCAGCCTACACAATACTTCACTACCCTGTAATCACACACAGCATACCCCGTTACTCTCTTCCCTTCTACGGTTATGTAGTTAGAGCCGTCTACATACAATACTTGTCCCGATTCACATTCTGTCTCTTGCAAATCGGGCCCGAGACTTGAGTAATTTCATCTGGGTCACAAACTCAGCAAAAAAAAAGAAACGTCCCTTCTTCAGGACCCTGTCTTTCAAGGATAATAAGTAAAAATCCAAATAATTTCACAGATCTTCATTGTAAAAGGTTTAAACAGTGTTTCCCATGCTTGTTCAATGAACCATAAACAATTAATGAACATGCACCTGTGGAACGATCTTTAATACACTAACAGCTTACAGACGGTAGGCAATTAAGGTCACAGTTATGAAAGACACTAAAGAGGCCTTTCTACCGACTCTGAAAAACATCAAAAGAAAGATGCCCAGGGTCCCTGCTCATCTGTGTGAACGTGCCTTAGGCATGCTGCAAGGAGGCATGAGAACTACAGATGTGGCCATGGCAATAAATTGCAATGTCCTTACTGTGAGACGCCTAAGACAGCGCTACAGGGAGACAGGATGGACAGCTGATCGTCCTCGCAGTGGCAGACCACGTGTAACAACACCTGCACAGGATTAGTACATCCGAACATCACACCTGTGGGACAGGTACAGGATGGCAACAACAACTCCCCGTGTTACACCAGGAACGCACAATCCCTCCATCAGTGCTCAGACTGCCTGTTGTACTTTTTGCCTGTTTTAAGGCAGGTCCTCACCAGACATCACCGGCAACAATGTTGCCTATGGGCACAAACCTACCGTCGCTGGACCAGACAGAACTGGCAAAAAGTGCTCTTCACTGACGAGTCGCGGTTTTGTCTCACCAGGGGTGATGGTCGGATTCACGTTTATCGTCGAAGGAATGAGCGTTACACCGAGGCCTGTACTCTAAAGTGGGATCTATTTGGGTCCGTCATGGTCTGGGGCGGTGTGTCACAACATCATCGGACTGAGCTTGTTGTCATTGCAGGCAATCTCAACGCTGTGCGTTAGTGAATACATCCTCCTCGCTCACGTGGTACCCTTCCTTCAGGCTCATCCTGACATGACTCTCCAGCATGACAATGCCACCAGCCATACTGCTCGTTCTGTGCGTGATTTCCTGCAAGACAGGACTGTCAGTGTTCTGTCATGGCCAGCGAAGAGCCCAGATCTCAATCCCATTGAGCAAATCTGGAACCTGTTGGATCGGAGGGTGAGGGCTAGGGCCATTCCCCCAGAAATGTCTGGAAACTTGCAGGTGCCTTGGTGGAAGAGTGGGGTAACATATCACAGCAAGAACTGGCAAATCTTGTGCAGTCCATGAGGAGGAGATGCACTGCAGTTCTTAATGCAGCTGGTGGCCACACCAGATACTGAGTGTTACTTTTGATTTTGACCCCCCCATTTGTTCAGGGACACATTATTCCATTTCTGTTAGTCACATGTCTATGGAACTTGTTCAGTTTATGTCTCAGTTGTTGATTCTTGTTATGTTCATACAAATATTTACACATGTTAAGTTTGCGTAAAATAAACACTGTTGACAGTGAGAGGACGTTTCTGAATTTATGTGCGATTCACACTCCCCAGACAACAGCATAAACAACGCAGAACTCAAAGCACCAATTTAATGGAGATGTATATTTTCCCCATTTAACCCTTGTGTGGTGTTCGGGTCTGTAACATTTTCAATGTTGTAACATTTTCAATGTTTACTAAAATCAAAATGTGTGAAGAACATGTAAAATAACACATTTTCATTGAGTGCACACTGTGCAACCACCTACACATTTATATTACATAGGTGGTGTTCGGGTCCCAATTGTAATAAGAGTGTGTGTGTGTAAGTGAAAACAAGTAAAAAAATTCAACAAAAAGGTTTGCGGTGTGCCTTCACTCTGTCTTCCTCCTCCCTGGGCCTGCTGTTTCAACATAGCACCAATACCATGTCTGTCTCCCTGCCTGTCTGCCTGTCTCCTGCTTTTCTTGCACTCTTTACCTTGCACAATGTTATTTTGATACTACCCCAGCCAGTTGCAAATTGGGGGAGGGACACAACAAATAAATATCTTTGTGTGTGTGGCTCCTTACTACAATCAATCAGTCTGGCAAACATAATCTCTGCTCAGAGGGCCGTAGAAATCATTGTTGAAGAGAGAGAAGCTAGTGTGGCATTTTCCGAATATGAGGATCATGTCTCCGTCAATTCGGAGTCTGACAGTGAGTTGGAAGAAGATGAGATTGACCCTCAGCCAGCCCCAAGACCATCAGCAACCAGCTCATCAGCAGCCAGCAGGAGGAGAAATATGGATTTAAATAAGGTGAAATTGCATGGTCTTCTTGCAGAAGGAACGAGCCACCCCGTAAGGCTGCCAATGTGATAAGGATGCAACCAGGGCCGACACGGATGGCGGTTACTCATGGGAAGCACAAAGTCTTCTTTTGAACTGACACCATCCAGAAAATCCTTCTGAACTGCATTAATTTGGAGGGAAGGCGTGTTTTTGGAAAGACATGGAAGGAGATGGACTACTTTGGGGTTCTTTTCATTGCTGCTGTTTTCAGATCCAATGGGGAATCCACAGAATCCCTGTGGGATGCAGAAACTGCCAGAGAACTTTTCCATGCAACGTCTCTGGAAAACTTCCACATTATTTCCAGGATTGTCCGCTTCGATAACTGAGACACCAGACAAGCTAGCTGCAATCATGTCAGTGTGGGACAAGCGGGTGTACCATATCCCTTGTTTTACTGTTTATGAGCAGCTTATGCCATTTAAGGGCTGCCGCCCCTTCAGGTAGTACATACCATCTACACCGCAAAATATGGCATCAAGATCTTGGCTGCCTGTTATGCTGCTTCATCATATGCATGGAACTTGCAAGTGTATACAAGTGTATACTAGGAAGCCAAATGGAGGAGACCTTGAGAAGAACCAAGGGATGCGGGTTGTCCTGGACGTGACACAGGGAATCCGTGGTCACAACATCACACGCGATCAACTTTTTTACTTCAAACAAGTTGTGACAGGAGCTCAAGAGGAAGCTGACGATGGTAGGATCAGTACAAAAAACAAGCCAGAGCTCCCACCTCAGCTGTTGGTGACACAGAACAGGCCTATCAATTCCACTAAGTTTGTTCACGGCTGACACGTCCTTATTGTCCTTCGTGCAAAGAAGGGAAAAGTGTGGTACTCATGAGGGATGCAAGAATCGGTAGCCAGAAACATTAAAAAACGCAAATTATAATGGATATAATGCCACAAAAGGTGGGGTAGACAATTGGTGCAAAAGAAGAACCCTACGCAGGACACTTGTGATATTCTTCAACATCTTGGACAACTCGTTTGTCATCTGGATAGCGTTTAACCCAGATTGGAACAGAGGGAAGCTCCAGAGGAGACGGCTCTTTCTCGAGGAGCTGGGCAAGGCATTGGTAAGACCTCAAATCCAGAGGCAACATATCCCACGGACACCAGCTTCTGCTGCCATTGTGAGGAGGTTCAGGAGGAGGATGATGGTGCCCCATCCACCCGACTTACAGAACCAACAACTCCAATACCGGAAGTAAGTGTGAGTGATGTTGTTGTGTGTGTGTGTGTCTGACTCTCCTACCTTGGCCTGCTGTAACTATATGAGTGAATGAGTGAGTGAGTGAGTGAGATGTTAGTAAAATTCCTGAACTAAATGTTTTCATCATTCTAGATTGCAGCCAGTAGCAACAAGAAGCGCTGTGATGTGTGTGGACCCAAGAAGGACAGGAAGACACAGTACACATGCATCAAGTGCAATAAATACATTTGGAAAACACACACACACAGTGAAACTCTGTCCCTCATGTGGTGTGTAGACCAGCCTTAATCTGTGTTTAATGGGGCTCATTTCTAATTTCCATAAAACGCTGTATCTAAAATGTTCCCTTCCAATTTGTTCAGTTCAATGCAATAAACATCAATAGTGATAAAAACCTTGTTTCATTTATATTTGTTCAAGATACACATGATTTATTCCACCCGTGTCTTGATTACAAGTTATTTTTGTTTACAAAAATCTAATTTGATCCAAAAAAGAGAATAGCGCTTTTATTGATAAATGTGATCGAGCAGAGGTACAGTTGAAGTTTACAAACACTGAATTATAAGTTCACAAACACTTAGGTTGGAGTCATTAAAACTTGTTTTTCAACCACTCCACAAATGTCTTGTTAACAAACTATAGTTTTGGCAAGTCGGTTAGGACAAGTCATTTTCCCAACAATTGTTTACAGACAGATTATTTCACTTATAATTCACTGTATCACAATTCCAGTGGGTCAGAAGTTTACATACACTAAGTTGACTGTGCCTTTAAACAGCTTGGAAAATTCCAGAAAATTATGTCATGGCTTAAGAAGCTTCTGATAGGCTAATTGACATCATTTGAGTCAATTGGAGGTGTACCTGTGGATGTATTTCAAGGCCTACTGTCACAACTTCTGCCGAAGTCGATGCCTCTCCTTGTTCGGGCGGTGCTCGGCGATCGACGTCACCGGTCTTCTAGCCATCATTGATCTATGTTTCATTGGTTTTGTCTGGTCTTACACACCTGGTTCCAATCCCATTCATTAATTGTTGTGTATTTAACCCTCTGTTTCCCCTCATGTCCTTGTCAGAGATTGTTTATTGTTATGTTCTATGGATTGGTGTGCGTCGGGTTCTTGTACCCACATTTATTTTATTATGGACTTTGGTTTTGGAGTTTATGTTTTAAGTTAATAAAATACTCAATTTATACCAAGTTGAATTCTCCTCCGCTTGACTTCCCTGCCACCTACATACACGACGTGACACCTACCTTCAAACTCAGTGCCTCTTTGCTTGACATCATGGGAAAATCAAAAGAAATCAGCCAAGACTTCAGAAAAATTATTGTAGACCTCCACAAGTCTGGTTCATCCTTGGGAGCAATTTCCAAACGCCTGAAGGTGCCACGTTCATCTGTACAAACAATAGTACGCAAGTATAAACACCACGGGACCACGCAGCCGTCATACCGCTCAGGAAGGAGAAGCGTTCTGTCTCCTAGAGACGAACATACTTTCGTGCGACATGTGCAAATCAATCCCAGAACAACAGCAAAGGACCTTGTGAAAATGCTGGAAGAAACAGGTACAAAAGTATCTATATGCACAGTAAAACGAGTCCTATATCGAAATAACCTGAAAGGCTGCTCAGCAAGGAAGAAGCCACTGCTCCAAAACTGCCATAAAAAAGCCAGACTACGGTTTGCAACTGCACATGGGGACAAAGATCATACTTTTTGAAGAAATGTCCTCTGGTCTGATGAAACAAAAAATAAAAATGTTTGGCCGTAATGACCATCGTTATGTTTGGAGGAAAAGTTGGGATGCTTGCAAGCTGAAGAACACCATCCCAACCATGAAGCACGGGGGTGGCAGCATCATGTTGTGGGGTGCTTTGCTGTAGGAGGGACTGGTGCACGTCACAAAATAGATGGAGTCATGAGGATGGAAAATTATGTGGATATATTGAACCAATATCTAAAGACATCAGTCAGGAAGTTAAAGCTTGGTCGCAAATGGGTCTTCCAAATGGACAATGAACCCAAGCATACTTCCAAAGTTGTGGTAAAATGGCTTAAGGACAACTAAGTGAAGGTATTGGAGTGGCCATCACAAAGCCCTGACCTCGTTCCTATAGAACATTTGTGGGCAGAACTGAAAAAGCGTGTGCGAGCAAGGAGGCCTACAAACCTGACTCAGTTACACCAGCTCTGTCAGGAAGAATGGGCCAAAATTCACCCAACTTATTGTGGGGAGCTTGTAGAAGGCCTCCCGAAACACTTGACCCAAGTTAAACAATTTAAAGGCAATGCTACCAAATACTAATTGAGTGTATGTAAACGTATGACCCACTGGGAATGTGATGAAAGAAATTAAAGTGAAATAAATCTTTCTCTACTATTATTCTGACATTTCACATCCTTAAAATAAAGTGGTAGGATTAAATGTCAGGAATTGTGAAAAGCTGAGTTTAAATGTATTTCGCTTAGGTGTTTGTAAACCTCCGACTTCAATTGTAAATGGCAAATATTAACCATGTATCATGTCTATATTGCTTGTAATTGGTATAAGTCAACATCTAAGTATTACGTATTTTTACGTCAATTGTTATGGCTGTATTGTTTTAAAAACCCAATAATGTTGTGGGACCATCAGACCCGCATACATTGGGTGAATAACAAAAACATGAACACCACACAAGGGTTAACAATTAACTCCCGTTTTGTCCATCTCGCACTAGTAACATGTTAACTATGGTTGCTACAGTGTGTGGAACACACAGATCCACTTTTTGACCCATTGTAATCGAAGCAGTCGCTTCTACCGCCCTCAGACACAGTGGCATTCCTCTCGCCACTGAGTCTAACGATTTACTCCAGTACATTACTGGTCTGTCTTTCCCCCATGAATTTGCATAGCCTGCACTGCAATGCTCTTCATGTTCCTGAACAAACCTTTTTTAGGGTCATTTTAGGTTTGGCTAACCCAGTGATGGCTCTTGACACAATTGCTTCTTTAGCTAGACAAACGCTTCCTCACACTCTTGACTCCACTCTATTCTTTCATGGGGACCCTTCCAACCTTTCGTCAATTATTTAAGTGCCTGAGCAATTTCAGAATATGATGGAATAATATCTCACAAAATTGAAAACCCCTTGGGTTTTCCTGAGTGTGTGAGGAGTGTTTGGTTGTGCCATAGAACGCAGTGTTCCTATTTGATCACGTGTAATGTGCCTCATGCCTTTGAAATTGAAATCCCCAAATACAGTGCATTTGGAAAGTTTTCAGACCCCTTTACTTTCTCCTCATTTTCTTACGTTACAGCCTTATTCTAAAATGAATTTAAAAACAAAATCCTCATCAATCTACACTAGGGCTTTGGCAGTCACAAAATGTTGTCAGCCAGTGATTGTCAGGTATTTAAATGTTGGCCTCATGGTAATTGACTGTTAATGAACATAAACACATTTAGCATCTCCTGGCTCCCACTGAAGCAGACCTATGGAACATCTACATTTTAAAAAGTCTAATAAATCCATGTAATATAGCCTACACCTTCACAATAAATCCATTATTTCTTTTAGACAGGTCTAAAGAAACATGACATGAAGAAAATGTAGTCTATTTCAGAAGAACAGAATAGCATACTCTGCGTTGTCCTAATGTTAGGCCCTGATCTGGCTACTATTCCATATGACTGTGGGCTACACTAGTTCATTTAGCAGACAAGATTTGCTTAGAATTCTGTGGCATTATTTTATAGTATGAAGAATACAATTGAACAAAACCGAATAAAATAGAAAGGATATTTTAGAGAGTGCGCACGTACGGCTATTCTCAGTTGAGCAGTTAACAAATAAATAGGTATTCCTATATGCTTAATTTAGAGTTAATAATGTAACTTTAGTTGTTCTACATGTTTTGATGTTTAATACAGTGTAAGGCTGCATGATGCGACTCTAATGACGATTTGAAAAAAATCGCTAGAAAGACATGAGCTCTGCTTTCTTTTTTTGCGCAGGTTGTACACACCACATCAGTCACTCATTCATAATTTGACAAGCACTTGACAATGCGGCATCCCCTTTGTGTGGTCATAATGCACCTTAAAAAAAACATGCTTTTTGCTGCCAGTTGTGCCCTTCTCCCTGACCGCTGAGCGCTCCGAATCCCCTTTCACTCACATGGCTCTCCATCATGTGATAGAGTCTTTCTCACAGGCTACAAGTGAAAACAGACACATCGGGGACACAACTCTGCATCCTTATCCAATTCCGAGGAGCATATTGAAAGAACTGTCCACATTTACTTTTCGTCAGCCAACAAGATGAGTAGGCTTAACGCACAGCAAAAGCACTAGCCTATGTCAATCTACTATCCCCCATAGTACAAAAGTTGACCTATTCTATTCCGTGAGAGTAATACATATTCCAAACATAGTCTGGGACAGTTGTGGGATGCGATAGATCTCAAAGTAATATAACCATAGGCTGGACACAAGCTAGTTCATTGCATTGGCCGTGGGGCCCAGTTTTGTAATATTACCATGTGTCCCAGCTACTTGCCGTAGTTTTGAAGTAATCACAAAAAACAGGCCTTATTTTAGGGCAGTTTTCACCCTGCCAGCTCCTATTAGTTGTTTTGAGCACCGTAGTACCAACTCGCCTTCCCGAATGTTTTATTCCCAGTTTATTGTTCTACTTCACAATGCCTGCTTTGCTATTGATGGCAGTGAGACCTGCCCACGCTGTTTGTAGTTAAAATGTAAACAACAAAAAAATGCTCATGGAACTCTGAGGTAATTGTTTACTATAGGGAAATATAGGTGTGTCTGTCTATTTTGCCAAATATCTCGCAATGTGTATATTTCGTTTTTTTAAAATTGGACACCCTTTTAAACATGAGAATTTCTTCTTTCTATTTATGTAAGGCTGGGCAGCATAATCTGTTGTCAAACGCTAGCCCCGAAATACCTTTTGCCCTTGGAATGCTTTGTTCCCCCCATTGTTGTCCTATGGAGAAGCATGCTTGTATATTTCACCAAATATCTCGAAATGTATACATTTAGATTTTTTTAAGTCGGACACCTTTATAATCAAGATAATCTGTAACGGTCGTCGTAATCCTCCTCCTCGGACGAGGAGGAGAGGCGAGAAGGATCAGACCAATATGCGGAGTGGTTTGTGTCCATGATTATTTATTAACAAAAATAACCGGAACACTAACGAAACAAAATGACAAAAGAGAAACGAACCGACAAACAGTCCTGTGTGGCACGAATACAGACACGAGATACAAACACCCACAAAACACACGTGAATCACAGGCTGCCTAAGTATGATTCTCAATCAGGGACAACGATTGACAGCTGTCAGCTGACAGCTGATTGAGAATCATACCCGGCCGAACACAAACATCCCAACATAGAAAATCAAACATAGACAAACCCACCCAACTCACGCCCTGACCAACTAAATAAATACAAGAAAAAGGAAAACAGGTCAGGAACGTGACATAATCTCCTCTTTCTAAGTACATAAGGTTGGACAGCGTACTCTGCTGTCATCGATCGCTAGACCAGAAATAGACAAAAGTTGCCCTTTTCCTACTTCCTCGTTATGCAGACAAACTCACTTCGCACCATCGAGGGGCGGATGTTTACTTTCTACACAAGTTGTTATTCTTCAGTTTTGTCCTAAGAACAAATTGTAGTGGTAAAATAAAAAGGGCTACATTTGTTGGTGCCATTTAGGCTAATTGGAATTCTAAGCGTCAGTTTTCTTTTGCCATTTCTGAGCCTTGGGTGAATTTTGACTCGTTCTATTGTCCAGCCAAACAACCACTAGCATCAATAAACCTTTTTTACACAATGCAGCTGATCAGAAGGTTGATAAACTATTAGGGTTAGGGTTATTTTGTCTTCACATTATAAAGCCAACAATTCAAATAGTTTAGGACTGTAAGTAGCCTTTTGTCACGCTCGTCGTTGGAATGAGAAGAGGAGGACAGCGTGGTAAGTGTCCATATTGATAATTTATTATCATGAACACAAAACAAAATAACGAGAACGAAACGAAACAGTCCTGAACGGTGAATACAAAAAACACTGAACAGAAATAATCACCCACAAAACACAATGAAAAACAGGCTACCTTAATATGGCTCCCAATCAGAGACAACGACTGACACCTGCCTCTGATTGAGAACCATACTAGGCCAAACACATAGAAACAGACAACCTAGACATACAACATAGAATGCCCACCCACATCACAACCTGACCAAACAAAACATACAAAGCAATCTATGGTCAGGATGTGACACATTTAACCGAAACACAGAAAGAAGATTCTTTGTGTAAATAGCAACACCACCCCCTTTGCCTTTCCTATCAGCCCTTAACATTGTAACCATCCATAGCAACGATAACAAATGTGTATTTTGTGGTTGTGACCCAGAGACTCTTGACCGTTTATTTTGGGACTGTTCTGATGTCAGAATATATTGGGGTGAGTTAGAAAGTTTAATTTAATTTTGATCCAAATTATGTGGACCCTGATTTAACTTTCAATGTTCATTTGTTTATTTCTCATGGTGGGCGGAGAACTGTCACGTTCTGACCATAGTTCTTTTGTGTTTTCTTTGTTTTAGTGTTGGTCAGGACGTGAGCTGAGTGGGCATTCTATGTTGTGTGTCTAGTTTTCCTGTTTCTATGTTTGGCCTGATATGGTTCTCAATCAGAGGCAGGTGTTTGTCATTGTCTCTGATTGGGAACCATATTTAGGTAGCCTGTTTTGTGTTGGGGTTTTGTGGGTGGTTGTCTTCTGTCTTTGTGTCTATGCACCAGATAGGACTGTTTCGGTTTTGCCACATTTGTTATTTTGTAGTTTTCACGGTTTTGTTGTTATTAAACATGATAAACACTAACTACGCTGCGTCTTGGTCCGATCCCTGCTACACGACGAAAAGGAGGAAATCTGCCGTTATAGAACCACCCACCAAAACCGGACCAAGCAGCGTGGTAAAGGACAGCAGCAGCGGCCAAGTACACAGGACTCATGGACATGGGAGGAAATTCTGGACGGTAAGGGACCCTGGGTTCAAGCTGGAGAATATCGCCGCCCTCGTGAAGAGCTGGAGGCAGCTAAAGCCGAGAGGCGGTGGTATGAGGAGGCAGCACGGAAGCAAGCCAGAGAGGCAGCCCCAAATATTTATTGGGGGGGGGGCACACGGGGAGTGTGACGAAGTCAGGTAGGAGACCTGCGCCAACTTCCCGTGCTTACCGTGGAGAGCGAGAGTACGGGCAGACACCGTGTTATGCGGAAGAGCGCACAGTGTCTCCTGTACGTGTGCATAGCCCGGTGCGGTACATCCCAGCTCCTCGTATCGGCCAGGCTAGAGTGGGCATCGAGCCAGGTGCCATGAAGCCGGCTCAACGCATCTGGTCTCCAGTGCGTCTCCTTGGGCCGGTGTACATGGCACCAGCCTTACGCATGGTGTCCCCCGTTCGCCAGCATAGCTGGCCGGGCTAAGGGGAGTATTGAACCACGTAAGGTTGGGCAGGCTCGGTACTCAAGAGCTCCAGTATGCCTTCACGGTCCGGTATATCCGGTGCCACCTCCTCGCACCAGCCCAGTGCCAAGATCACGCACCAGGCTTCCTGTTCCTCCTCCACACACTCGCCCTGTGGTGCGTGTCTCCAGCCCGGTACCACCAGTTCCGGCACCACGCACCAAGCCTCCTGTGCGTCTCCAGAGCCCTGTACGCCCTGTTGCTGCTCCCCGCACTAGCCTTGAGGTGCGTGTCCTTAGCCCGGTACTACCAGTTCTGGCCCCACACACCAGGCCTACTGTGCGCCCCAGCAGGTCAGAGTCTGCCGTCTGCCCAGCGCCGTTTGAGTTGCCCGTCTGCCCAGCGCCGTTTGAGTTGCCCGTCAGTCAGGAGTTGCCAGAGCCGCCCTCCAGTCGGGAGTTGCCAGAGCCGCCCTCCAGTCGGGAGTTGCCAGAGCCGCCCGCCAGTCGGGAGTTGCCAGAGCCGCCCGCCAGTCGGGAGTTGCCAGAGCCGCCCGCCAGTCGGGAGTTGCCAGAGCCGCCCGCCAGTCGGGAGTTGCCAGAGCCGCCCGCCAGTCGGGAGTTGCCAGAGCCGCCCGCCAGTCGGGAGTTGCCAGAGCCGCCCGCCAGTCGGGAGTTGCCAGAGCCGCCCGCCAGTCGGGAGTTGCCAGAGCCGCCCGCCAGTCAGGAGTTGCCAGAGCCGCCCGCCAGTCAGGAGTTGCCAGAGCCGCCCGCCAGTCAGGAGTTGCCAGAGCCGCCCGCCAGTCAGGAGTTGCCAGAGCCGCCCGCCAGTCAGGAGTTGCCAGAGCCGCCCGCCAGTCAGGAGTTGCCAGAGCCGCCCGCCAGTCAGGAGTTGCCAGAGCCGCCCGCCAGTCAGGAGTTGCCAGAGCCGCCCGCCAGTCAGGAGTTGCCAGAGCCGCCCGCCAGTCAGGAGCCGCCCGCCAGTCAGGAGTTGCCCGCCAGTCAGGAGTTGCCCGCCAGTCAGGAGTTGCCCGCCAGTCAGGAGTTGCCCGCCAGTCCGGAGCCGCCCCTCAGTCCGGAGCCGCCCCTCAGTCCGGAGCCGCCCCTCAGTCCGGAGCCGCCCCTCAGTCCGGAGGCGCCCATCAGTCCGGAGGCGCCCATCAGTCCAGTGGGGTTAATTTGGAGGGTCGCCATTTAAGAGGAGGCCACGAAAGCGGGGATTGACTATGGTGGGGTGGGGTCCACGTCCCGCACCCGAGCCGCCGCCGTGAGAAGGCCCACCCGGACTCTCCCTTCTGTGTCAGGTTTTGCGGCCGGAGTCCGCACCTTTAGGGGTGGTACTGTCACACCCTGGCCTTAGTTATCTTTGTTTTCTTTAATATTTTAGTTAGGTCAGGGTGTGACATGGGGGATGTAGGGTTTTTTGAATGTTTATGGGGCAGTGTTCAGTCTAGGTGTATGTATGTCTATGGTTGCCTAGATTGGTTCTCAATTAGAGACAGCTGTCTATCGTTGTCTCTGATTGGGAACCATATTTAGGCAGCCATATTCATTAGGTAGTTTGTGGGTGATTGTCTTCCGTGTTAGTGTTTGTGCCACACGGGACTGTTTCGGTTTGTTCACGTTTATTGTTTTTGTATTTGTGTAGTGTTCAGTTTACTTTAATAAAACATGGACACTTACTACTCTGCGTTTTGGTCCGATCCCTGCTACACCTCCTCTTCAGAGGGATGGTGTGGTGTGTGTTTATTTTTTATTTTATTTGTTATGTTTGGAAAGTTGAATGAGTGAGTAATGAAATGGTTGCATATCCCAAAGCCAAAGTATTGCTGTGAGCCGGGGTATGAGAGGGCTTTCAATGTTGTTCAGATGATGGATATACTTTTATAATGAATTATACGTCTTATTTATTTATTGTCCTATCATGGTGGAACAGTTTTTAAATAATTGATACATTTGATTTATTATTGTCCTATCATGGGGAACTACATTTTAAAATAAATGATATCTAATTATTTATTTTTTATCCTATTTTAATGGTACGGTCCATGACCCTATACCCTAGACACCCACCTGAATGACCCAGATACTAAGGAGAAGTCCCTAACTGTTTTATGTGCCTGCTGTAAGCGGTCTGTATGCAGCCAAAATGAGGTCAGAAACCAAGAGCAGCACTGCCCCCTCAAGATTCTGAGCCTGCTTGGCAGGGTTGGTCCTGCAAATCCAAAGCCCCCTAAAGGAAGAGCATACTACACAAGGAAGTTCTCAAAGCTGCTAATGAGAACCTTCACGACCTTGTACCTAGTCGTGATTCTTGTGGGGTGCCCTCACCCAGGCAGTGGCAGTCCTGGCAACACTAGCTGCAGTAGCACATGGGGAGGGGGTCACACTCGGACATTCAGAGAGGGAGTATATTATTGTGACTCTGGTGGCACAAAATCAAAGTCAGACTGCATGGAGATGCTTGGGAATATGGTCAATACGGGTGACCGTATTGTGGGTGTTTCAGGAAAAAGGTGTACATCTGACCTCCATCATCTAGGATGTGACAATGGTAAATAAAATCTCTAAATTTTTGCCAATTTTTTGCACGGTCTTGCAGGCCTTCTCATGCAGCTGCAACTGCAAGTGCATTTGTAAATCAAGACCTATCTTGAGTTGGGCTCTGGGATGGTGCAATTGTTGAGAAAGTGAGCTTATGGTTGTGTGGGGGTAAGGGTTGAGTGTGTGTGGGTGTATGTGTGTATCCCACAACTGTTGCGAAGGAGTAAAAGATGTTAGGGACAATAGAGGATGATCCACAGCTACATATAATACAAATGGAGGTGAGGGCAATGGAAATGCATTTGGCAGTTGATCTACTTCAATTCGGTAAATGGCACTGTGTGCTCTTTTCAAAGGATGGATCCCAGTCGGTTTAGGGCTATGGGATACAGGGGGTCGAGGGATGACAACCCAATTCGGGATGAGGAGGGCTTTAAGCGGGTGGAATAGTAGGGACCAATTGGAGGTTTACTTAGTAGAAATGCAAATATCATGGTACAGCTATATAGACACTCAATCATCATGTTACTTTTTAATGGTACGTTTACAAGCATATATTTTGATAAAAATCATTGAAAGTTGTCTCATTATGGTAAGTGGTGAAATAAGTTCTAGCCAGTTACAATTGTAATGGCCAAGCAGATAATAAGAAAAGACGATCAGTATTTACCTGGTTAAAAGAGAAGGAATATAATATCTATTGTTTACAGGAAACCCATTTAACAGTTTTTTAGATTAAGTTTTGTGGAAAAAGATCTGGGGGGCGAAATATATTTCTCCCATGGGCAAAGAAATTCAAAAAGGGGTGATGGTTTTAATTAACAATAATTTTGATCCAAATGTCCAAACAGATCCTCAAGGTAGATGAATTATTTTAAATATGTTATTGGACAATAAACAGATATGTCTTATTAACCTATTTGGTCCGAATAATGATGATCCAAGCTTCTTTGAAAATATATATAAGAATTTATCAACTCTACAAGCAACACTAGGCCCTATTATTATGGCGGGAGATTTTAATACGGTCTTAAATACCTCTATGGACCGGAAAGGAAATCACACTACAAACTATCACCCTCAGGCACTTAAGGAAATCATGAATGTGTCACGATCGTCTTCTTGTGAGAGATTGGACCAAGGCGCAGCGTGTGGAAAGTACATCTTCTTAAGAAGACAAAAACGAAACGAACACTATACAAAACAACAAAACAGACGACCGTGAAGCTATACAAACATAAGTGCTGCCACTAAACACTTAGACATAGACAATTCCCCACAAATGCATGATGCCCATGGCTGCCTTAAATATGGCTCCCAATCAGAGACAAATGAAAGACATCTGTCTCTGATTGAGAACCACTCAGGCAACCATAGACATACCTAGACACATTCACTCAACCATAGACATACCTAGAAACATTCACTCAACACAAACTCATACACCACACCCAACACCCCCTTTACCATATAACCACCCAAAATGACAAAACACAAACATTCCCCATGTCACACCCTGACCTAACTAAAATAATAAAGAAAACAAAGAATACTAAGGCCAGGGCGTGACAGAATGCCATAGATATATTGGAGACTTAAATACCCTGACCTAGTGAGATATACATGGCGGAGGCTTAATACCCTGACCTAGTGAGATATAGATGGCGGAGGCTTAATCAAGCTAGTCGTCTTGACTACTTTCATATACTGTTCTCTCTGGCACGAAAAGTAAAAAAATTGTTGGTAGGGGACAGAATGCGGTCGGATCATCACATAATTGGCATATATATTACTCTTACAGAATTTCCACGTAGGCGAGGATATTGGACATTTAATCAAAGCCTACTAGATGATAAATTGTTTAGAACTAGGACAGAAGAATTTATAACTGACTTTTTCAGACATAATATAGGTACAGCAGATCCCCGTATTGTATGGGACACTTTTAAGTGTGCCTTTAGAGGCAATGCAATTCAGTACTCATCTATAAAACAAAACCAATTTAGATCAAAAGAGTCCATATGTAACGGTCATCCTTGCATGAGGAAGGATCGGACCAAAGCGCAGCATGGTAAGTGTTCATGATTTATTTACAAAACAACAAAGAGCAAAACGACAACGAACAGTTCTGTCAGGCGCAGAAACAGAAAATAACTACCCACAAAACACAGGTGGGAAAATGCTACCTAAGTATGGTTCCCAGTCAGAGACAACGATAGACAGCTGTCCCTGATTGAGAACCATACCCGGCCAAAACAAAGAAATACAACACATAGAAAAATTAACATAGAATGCCCACCCCAATCACACCCTGACCAAACCAAAATAGAGACATAAAAAGCTCTTTAAGGTCAGGGCGTGACAGTACCCCCCCCCCCCCCCCCCCCCCAAGGCAAATCCTGAACCTATAGGGGAGGGTCTGGGTGGGCATTTCTCCGCGGTGGCGGCTCTGGTGCGGGACGTAGACCCCGCTCCACCTCTGGCTTGGCCCACTTTGGTGGCGTCTCTAGTGCGGGGACCCTCGCCGCCGACCCCGGACTGGGGACCCTCGTTGCAGGCCCCAGATCACTAGGTGCAGACGAAAAGTCAAAAAGTTCCGTTACAGTCCGTAGAAACATGTCAAACGAAGTATAGAATCAATCTTTAGGATGTTTTTAACAAATCTTCAATAATTTTTTCCTGAGTGGGCTTGATGATAGCCTGTCAATATTTAAATCACCTAGAAAACATACTTCTCTGTTTATATCACATACATTATCAAGCATTTCACACATGTTATCCAGATACTGACTGTTAGCACTTGGTGGTCTATAGCAGCTTCCCACAAGGATGGGCTTTAGGTGAGGCAGATGAACCTGTAGCCATATTATTTCAACAGTATTTAGATTGTCTCTAAGCTTTACAGGAATGTGGTTCTGAATATAGACCACAACACCGCCTCTGTTGGCATTTCTGTCTTTTCGGTAGCTTTTATAACCATGTATTGATACCACAGTATCATCAAAGGGATTTTCAGAGATAGTCAGAATATGAATGTCATCTGTTACAAGCAAGTTATTGACTTCATGGACCTTGTTTCTTAGGCTACATATGTTAATTAATATGGGCTATGTTTAGCACTTTTCTGGGTTGCTTGATTGTTTTTAATGCTTTACTGGGAAGCTTATCAGAGGTAGACTTACTCATGTTATTTACATTGGAGCTGATAGTGCAGGGTGAGCTGGATAAAGTGGTCTTCCTACTATTGCACACCGCCTCCAGGAAGGTATACTGATAGTAGTGTTCACCCAGTTTGAGAGCTTCCCTTTTACGCCAGGGGCAGTCTTCTCTTTCAGTTCCTCAGAACATCCTGCAAACAAATATGTATATTTAGTAGGCATTCTGAATTTTGATACATTAGAAGAGAGCCTTGGATTCTGTAATATCATAATGGGCATACCTGTTGGTTTCCTGCATCACACTCTCCATCAAGGAATCAAGGAACAGTTTAAAACATTCTGACTCTGAAGGGGTAGGCAGGGTGCGTTATACGCCAGACAGGGTGTCATTGAAGTGACAGGATCTCCAGCAGCTGGGACCATCCTCCTCAACTTCAACCTCTTCTCCCTCACAGCCTACAACATTGACAGCAGCACCCATCTTGGGGAAGTGAATGATGGTCATTGCCTGCAAGGTTGGGTGGGCAGCATTTTCCTCACGCTCACAGTCCAGAAGGTTGGAGGGCAAATATCCCTCGTCACTATTGATACGACTCAATCTCATACACAGATTCTTCATCGGAATGACTAAATATTTCTCATATCTCCTCATCAGTGAGGCGTTTCCTTTTGAAATCGGACATTATCTCTATACTCAATGGCTATCAGTGTCTGTCAAGAACTGACTTAGATTGTAACTATGGTAAGTCTGGGTTGCTAGCTCAGACTCCGTTTCCAGGGGGTTTATTTGTATTTAGTTTAAGCTTCTCCTGTGTTTTCCCACTAAAATGGTTTCAACTAAATCTGTCAACCCTGTTCGTGCTACTGTCACGAATCCCGCTTCCTGAGTCTGTTTTTGCCTGTGTTCTGTCCTGGAGTGTTTTTTTTCCGGTGTCCTGGAACGCACCCTGTCTGGTTGCCGGGCGACGTAGCTGGTTGGGAGATCTCTGATTTACCGCACCTGTTTCCAATCCGCTATCTGCACACCTGGTCCTGATCATCACCCCTCCACTTCATAAGCTCTGACCTGACATCCGTTCTCTGCCGGATCGTTAGCCATGAACAGTATGTTGTGCCAGTGTATCAGTCTCCAGTTTGATAGAGTTTGTTTTGTTGTTTTGTACGTTTTGCTTGCATTGAACTCACCTCCGTTTTTTCTGTCTACAGTCATTCACCTGGAACACTCATCTCATCCCTACCTGGTCGTCGGTGACTTCAGTTACTTCATTGGATCTGCCTATTCAATCCCATCAACTCACCTCCGCTGCCCGCTCCATCACTTGGATTTTTCTATCACTACATTCAAACTTGTAAATAAATACTCACCTTCGTCTTACTCTCCTTGTCCTGGTCTGCTTCTGGGTTCAACTTTAGAAAACCGTGACAGCTACGGCTAGGCAGTAGGCTTGTATTTGGGTGATGATCTGTGAGGTAATAACATTTTATTTGCTTTGTGATTGGTCAAAAACTGTAAATAACTTGTCAAGTCATGTGCTCTGGTTCTTGTATACAAGCTCATGCAGATTTGTAATATGCTAAAAAGTGGCCAAACTAAGTTGATATTTTCCGGGCAATGGGCACAGCCATCTTTGACTTTGTTTATTTGCGTCTTATGCCGCATTCAAATCAACTTGGAAATCTGAAAAATACATGGTCAAATCTTTGACATCAGTGATCTTCACGTCGTAAAGTCAGAGCTCTAGAAAGAGGCCCCGAGTTGGATGACCGTTCAAATCTATTTTTCCCAGTCAGAGCTCATTATTTTCAATACACTGAAGTTGGAAGTCAGAGATTTCCGAGTTGTTTTGAATGCCTAGCCTATAGAAAGCTGATGGCATCCTCTTTTTAGTAGAGGCCATCCCTGTGTTTTCTCACTCAATTACATAGCCTATAGAAATGTTGCGCAACATGAGCTCATGGGCTCTCATGAAGTGTTTGATTAGATTTCAATTACACTTCCGTTGGATGTCAGTGTGATTAGAGGGACAAAAGAATGCTGAGTACCAGGCAGTTAGCAAGTTTGGGAGGCTAATAATGACCAGCAGCAGCATCAGAGCTCAGAGAAGTCTAATTACCATGACTTATTAACGGTCACGTGGAATTTAACTGCCTTCATGGCTCGTGACCGCCGGTGTGGTGGTAATACGGTCACTGCAACAGCCCTAATTTACACACGACACCCCATAATGACAAAGCGAAAACAGGTTTTTAGAAATGTTTGCTAATTTATTACAAATCAAAAACAGAAATACCTTATTTACATAAGTATTCAGGTCCTTTGCTGTGAGACTCGAAATTGAGCTCAGGTGCATTATTTTTCCATTGATCATGCTTGAGATAGTTCTACAACTTATTTGAAGTCCACCTGTGTTAAATTCAATTGATTTGAGATGATTTGGAAAGGCATACACCTATCAACCTAAGGTCCCACAGTTGACAGTGCATGTCAGATCAAAAACCAAGCCATTAGGTCGAAGGAATTGTCTGAAGAGCTCAGAGACAGAATTGTGTCGAGACACCGATCTGGGGATGGCTACCATAAAATCACCAACGATGTTGAGCATAGCCGTAACTACATATGAGGACACCATGGTCTGAACCTCAGTTATTATTTCTAAAAATACATATTTTACCTGGTCAATGTGTAAATATTGCTCCCAGCATTAATCGAAGCTCAAAACGCTTATATTCTTGATCTAACTGAGATTTCTAATCATGCCTGCCTCTTTGCGAATGAGTGGAATCATGAACAGTGGTTTGTTCGTTATGTTTGCCTGCATCCCCCGGATTAGCATCACATTCAAAACTCTCTCAAAGAGGGGTGCTTGTCTCCACCCCCCTCCAGGTGTCACCTATCTTCCCCATTATGCCCAGTGTATTTATACCTGTGCTCTCTGTTTGTCTGTTGCCAGTTCAACTTGTCTCGTCAAGCCTACCAGTGTTTTTTCCCGTACTCCTGTTTTATCTCTAGTCCCTGTTTCTCAAGTTTTT
The DNA here is from genome assembly GCF_029448725.1 of Salvelinus fontinalis. Lineage (NCBI taxonomy): Eukaryota > Metazoa > Chordata > Actinopteri > Salmoniformes > Salmonidae > Salvelinus > Salvelinus fontinalis. The sequence continues at coordinate 43,076,369 of NC_074677.1, forward strand.
TCCCGAGTTTTTTGACCATTCTGCCTGCCCTGACCCCGAGCCTGCCTGCCGTTCTGTACCTTGTCACACTGCCCTGGATAACTGACCTCTGCCTGCCGTTCTGTACCTTTCGGACTCTGCTCTTGATTACTGACCTCTGCCTGCCTGTCGTTTACCTGCCCCCTGTTTTTCTAATAAACTTTTGTTACTTCAAACTGTCTGCATCTGGGTCTCCTCCTGAGCCGTGATACTCTCGCAGCACAGGCTGAGGGCCTAAGACCTGAAGAAAATTACTCCAGCTCGCAGTCAGCTTAACTTCTTGCGAATATAGGGGGTGCCGTTTCGACTTAGCATAAATCGGTCTCCAGATTAAACGGCTTCCTACTCAATTCTTGCTCGTACAATATGCATATTATTATTATTATTGGATAGAAAACACTCTCTAGTTTCTATAGCCGTTCGAATTTTGTCTCTGAGTGAAACAGAACTCCTTCTACAGCACTTTTCATGACAGGGAGTGAGATTTCAGAAATCTTGGCCCCTGGTCCCAGGTCAGTTGTAAGGTCTCTGTAAATGCTATGGAGAAACAAACACTGCCTATGTCTTCCTCTGGATGTCAGTACGTGGTGACGCTTTGAATGGAGTCGATTGCGCAATCAGGGCCTCTATAAAACACCAATGACCGGAAGTAGCTTTCTTTTCCTGCCTGCGCCTTACTCACGATGGACATCGGACTTGCCTCCTTCCAAGCTGTTGTTTAGCCAGTAATATTTCTCCGGTCATGTTTTTACTCGTTATAGGTGTTAAAAACATCATAAGGTAGTTAATTTGAACCGTTTTATAGCAATTTATATCCGTTTAGGGCGATTTTATGGCATTTCTGTGTGACGCACTTTGAGGAGCTGGGCACATTTCGAGTGCATGGTGAACGTTAGTGGCCATTTCGACGGGACAAGAGGACATCTTTCGACCAAAAGACGATTAGACCGGAGAAAGGATTCATTGCCCAAGATTCTGATGGAAGAACAGCTCATAGTAAGAACTATTTATGATGATAAATCGTGTTTGTCGAAAAATGTGAAACGCTTATGCCGCCATTTTGTTTGGTGTAGCTTCGCTTGGCGCAACCTGTATTGAAAAGTAAGGATAATTTAAAAAATGTAATTCAGCAATTGCATTAAGAATTAAATTGTCTATCAATCGCTGTCCACCCTGTATTTTTTAGTCAAGTTTAAGACTAGATCACTGTCTAATATGGCGCCCGACATTTTCTGACCAGCTTGGCTACTTTTCTCATTGTCTAACCACGATTTTGGTGGCTAAATATGCACATTTTCGAACAAACTATATGTATGTTGTAATATGATGTTACAGGAGTGTCATCTGAAGAATTCTGAGAAGGTTAGTGAAAAAATTAATACATGTTGGTGGTGATAATGCTATCGCCCTTTTTGCCGTGAATCAATGCTGGGGTAATGTTTGCACATGTGCTATGGTAATATAACGATTTATTGTGTTTTCGCTATAAGACACTTAGAAAATCTGAAATATTGTCTGGATTCACAGGATCTGTGTCTTTCAATTAGTGTATGCTGTGTATTTTTAAGAAATGTTTTGTGATTAGTAATTAGGTAATACACGTTGCTCTCTGTATTTTTTCTAGTCGAGTTGTGATGGTGGGTGCAATTGTAAACTATGATTTATACCTGAAATATGCCCATTTTTCTAACAAAACCTATCCTATACCATAAATATGTTATCAGACTGTCATCTGATGAGGTTTTTTCTTGGTTAGTGGCTATCAATATCTTTATTTGGCCGAATTGGTGATAGCTACTGATGCAGTAAGAAAATGGTGGAGTAAGAAAATTGTTGTCTTTTGCTAACAGTGGTTAGCTAATAGATTTACATATTGTGTCTTCCCTGTAAAACATTTTACAAATCAGAGATGATGGCTTGAATCACAAGATCTGTATCTTTCATTTGGTGTCTTGGACTTGTGATTTCATGAACATTTTATTTTATGATATCCCTGTAACTTTAGGCTAGGCTATGCTAGTCAGCTTTTGTGTTGGGGGGGATCCCGGATCCGGGTTAGGGAGGCGTTAGAGGTTTTAAGTAAACAACTAGTCTAGAGAAGCTGCTGACAGTGTGTTTGTGATGCAGGCCAAAAAGCTATTTTAAAACTCCCGCGACTCATGCCGCGTCTACAGACATCCCCCGAACAAACAAAAAACGACTCTTGGTGAATGAGTGCACAACTGGTAAAAAATATATGCTACTTATAGGTAAGCTATGTCAGTCAGGTGCAGGGGTGCAAGTAAGAAGGTACAATCTTGTACCGTGTGTCCGCAAAATAAATAGTGGGGGTACGCTGTTCCGGTAAAACATTAGCCTATTACAATGATTAAAACAAAATGTCAAGAAAACTGTAGGCTATTGCACCACTTTTTATCATTACTGCATGTCAGAGGCATAAAACAATAGCAAATGGACTTGAAAACGGGTGGTATATACACTACTCTCCAAAATGCGATGTGGTTAGACTAGAACACTGAAATGTTGCCAAGGCAGAGATGAGTGGCCCACACCGAGACGCACATGGACAGAACTGGACGCATTATATTCTGGACAAAATACAATCTACAAATGTCATTACACTTTTTGGTGCTTTGTGTAACCGATGTCTCTTTCCAATCACCACTGTTTTTGAGGCTGGGAACATGTTTAGTGGATGAACGGGTGAGGGTAGCCTAGTAAAGGAGCCCTTTGAAGTGATTGTTTGACAATCAGGTGAAAACATCACGACTGGTTGTGTTAATGCCACAATAAAAGGTCATGTATTTTAAAAGTTAAATAACAAATGTTTACTTTTAGGTCCACAGAGATCCTATTGAATTAATAGGGATTCTATATGTAATTCTATGATTAGACGCATACACAGTTTTGGTGCACGCGCAAACATATAGGAGGTCCTAAAATAATTACACTTTCACCCCTGGTCAGGTGGCTAGCTGCTGGCAGAGACTTTTATTGCAGTAACATTGCGGGGCTCTGGCTAGTATTACTTAGCGACCTAGAAGGATGAAGTAATAAGCTAACATTAACTGGAGCCAGAGAGTAGGCTACTGAAACAGACAGTGATGTGGCGCTCAGTGGTGAGGCTGAGGCAGGATACAATGCATGCTGACATAACTTGTCATAACCTGTCATAATATAGTCATAGCACTGTCATGACACATGCTTTGTATTTAGACCTGTTGTGACAGATATTGCATAATTTTATTGCTGGTTATGACACCTACATAAGAGAGTCAAAACCCACAAAACCTACCACACAAAGCAAAACATTCCATTACACCATAGCCTACTTGTCAAGAGTTTGTTTATGTTATACATTTTCTGAAATTGACCATATAAAATTATAATTGTAATTGTGCAGCAAATTATGTCAGATATGCACCTTCTCCTATGCTCTGTTGCTGCTGACTGGGATGAATGCAGGAGCAGATTTCAGGAGCAGGAAAATACACCCTCTTTTTGACTGATGACTGACATAAGGGTATGTATGTGATAGGCCTGTCTGGTTTATATGATTTATGATGGTCATAATGCTTCTTGACATTGTCATAGAGTGTATTTTCTTAGTCCAATTAAAGTGACACAGGATGTTCATAATGCTTCTTGTCAGGGTCATAAATCTTTTTTACTGCAAGTTATTTAAAATATGATGCACAAAAAAAGGAATAAAGAAACACATTTTCAAACGAAAGGAACAGGGGAAAAAACACATTTCAATAAATCTGGGTTTTGACACTTATGTAGGTGTCATAACCAGCCATAAAATGGCTTAATATATGTCACAACAGGTGTAAATATATCGGTCATGACAGTGTTATGGCCATATTATGACAGGTTATGTAAGCCGTTTTGACATAATGACATAGGTATGACTGTCATAAAGATGGGTGTCAAGTAAAGTGTTACAATCTTATCAAACAAGTTAGAAGATATGTTTCAACATGAACATATCCACATACCCTATCTTCCCTATAGGCCGACATCAAAATGCAAACAATACAGTTCTAAGAATGTCTTTTGTTGCTGATGCTACGTGTCGGTGTGAAACAGTTCTCATATTTCCCCGCTTTCAGGGGTAGAACATTACAATTGTATAGCTGATAGTGCTTTACATTTCGGTTATGTTTAGGTTTTTAAAACAACTAATTGACCCATTTGGTTCAGTGTTTTTCTGCGCGCAATGTTCAGTGCAATTATTGTAATTCCATTTTGTTGTGTTTTTTTGTCTGCATGCTCAATGAGCACATTTTGCAGTTTCTCTAGAGATAAATCAGATCAAGCCTGAACTGTGAGATGTAGTTTCCAAAAGGCCAATATTCTACATAGTTTAGCGCAGAAAATGTGGTAATTAACTCTAATGACCAAAATACATTGCGCCTACTTGTCAGATCTGTGTTTTCGGCCTGCTACATAAGACAGAAGAATGTGAGATTGAGAGCAGTTGCTTCTCGGCTTATCTATACGTGAAAATACATGATCTAAGTGATTGATAGTTGGTATTCAGCAGTACGCCTTTATTGAATTTGAAGAACTACTAAAATAGTGGGGGGGGGGGTTTCAGACAGCATAGGCAGCAGCTGTATAGAGATGATGACTTTCAAATTCAATAATAAAGTAATCAAATAAAACCAATGTAATATGCACAACTTTAAATAAATACATTAATGTAAATAAATGATGGTTAATAAGTGATAATCAGTAATGGGAAGTGTCACGCCCTGACTTTAGTTATATTTGCTTTCTTTATTATTTGGTTAGGTCAGGGTGTGACAAGGGGTGGTTTGTTTAGTTTTTGTATTGTCTAGGGTTTCCCTTGTCTAGGGTTTTTTGTTATCTATGGGGATTTTGTATTGTCTAGGGGAATGTAGGTTTATGGTGGCCTGAGTGGGTTCCCAATCAGAGACAGCTGTTTATCGTTGTCTCTGATTGGGGAGCCTATTTAGGTTGCCATTTTCCATGTTGGTTTGGTGGGTAGTTGTCCATGTTTAGTTGCCTGTGAGCACTACGTTGGCTTCACGTTTCGGTTGTTATATTGTTAAGTGTTCTTCGTTGAATTAAACGATGCATTCCAATCACGCTGCCCCTTGGTCCACTCCTTTAAACGGCCGTGACAGGAAGTCACTACGATCATTCGTTGTTTTATTCTGTGTAGTTACAGCAAACAACCCACATAATGCATAGTGCATTTAATGTTTTTTAAAATTATCAAAAGCCAAAACCGTGATTATTTTTAAAATAATATAACCGAAACTGAACCGACTTCAAAAAGCACTAATAGCTAATAAGCTATGTGTTTGTAGATCTACTGAGATGAATGAACTTACCGCAGCCAAGGTGATAATGTCTGGAGTAATTTTTGTTTGTTTTGCTGTTCTCCAAATAGCATTTGAAAGTCGTTTCATTGTATAGAAATGCAGCAAATGTGCTTAATTTACTGTAGTGGAGCTTCAAGTTCCTCTCTGTCCACCAGGGGTTTGAACTGATTCAGGGAACAGAACTGAAAACCGGAAAATAACTACATTTGTCAAGGAACAGAATCTGAACTGGGAATGAAAGTGATCTATATTGTTCCGGAACAGAATCATTATTTTTACGTTCCGGGCATTTTTCTACAGTCCCACAAAATGCAACAAAGCGCCTTTGTAAAGCCCTCCCTCTGTCAATAAGAGACTTCTTCCAGTGTCTGCCTGCCAGCTGAAAATCTTTGCCAGTGTGTGTCCTCCACCCTCTCTTGCTCTCACCCCACCTGCAAAATTTCAGCTGCTCCACTTGTCTTTCTATCACAGCATGTAAAAGACTCACTGAGCTATAGCTTTCCCACTCCATAGCAAGCTGCTCTGTCCACACTGCATGATTGGTGAAGTAATTTAATGTTAAGTTAAATGTAAAAAAACAAAAAAACAAATGATTTCAGAGGTTTAAAAAGGAACAGAAAGGAACGATATAAACCGGTACAACAAAATAGGGGGGAAGCACCTGAGCGACAGATACTCTGGGTAATTGACATGCAGTGCGCTTCGCACCAATGTCCATACCCCTGAATCGAGTTGCGCACCCCACCCTCACAAGCCTGACTGGGACAGCCAAACGACTTTGAGAGTGTGGGCTGGAAAGTGAGCTGCATTCAGGGGATCTACGTGTTTGAAGGTGTGAGTTGGAAGCAGACGTTACAGTGGAACTTGGTTGAAAAGACTGTTTGTGTCAAGGTTTCCTTAAAGTCCATGGGCTCTGGTGATCAGTGACGTACCCCGATTGGCCATGCCACTTAGGGGTACTGTTGTCAAAATGAACCTCACTCAGTTTAGGCAGTAAGATGCGTTCCGGTAACCGACTGGGACCCAGCGCTGGACCGCATGCATTGAAAACAGACCCAGGGAAATCATTTTATCATGGAGGTTACCCTACCGACCAGTCATAGGTAATGGCAACAAAGCTCATTGTAACCGAGTTCGGAATGGGACAAATAGCTCTGGGGGAAAAAAGACCCCTTGTGTTATAACAGACAGAAGTGATTCATATTTTGGGGGTTACAAACATTGAGTTCTCTGGAAAATATAGTCCTATCACAGAGAATCCTGATAATAAAAGCCTATGTGAAAGGTGTCATGCTCGTCATTATGAATAGACCAAATAGAGTTCAGGTGATTGGGATCTGGAGAGTGAGCTGCGTTCATGGGATCTATGTGTTTGAGAGTGTGAGCTGGAAAGTGGGCTGGAAAGTGAGCTGCATTCAGGGGATCTACGTATTTGAAGGTGTGAGTTGGAACCTGAGTAGAGTTCCACATATTTTTAATAAACCGAAACGCAGCAAAACAAAACGAACAAGGACAAAAAACAAAACGTGCAGCTACTGTGGTGCACTCAGGCAACTAAATGTAGACAAGATCCCACGAATAACCATGGGGAAATGGCTACCTAAATATGATCCCCAATCAGAGACAACGATAAACAGCTGCCTCTGATTGGGAACCATATCAGGCCACCATAGACATACAAATTCACCTAGATGACCCACCCAAGTCACTATCACACCCCAACCAACACAGAGAATAAACAGCTTACCATGGTCAGGGCGTGACAAAAGGAGCGTGTACACTCAAGACAGGTGTTCGCTACAAACAGTTGTAAGTAACACAACATGGAATTTCTAAGGAATTCATTTCTGTAATGAAAACGAGGGGAGACAGAGCGCTGGTTTCAAGCGCAGGGCACAGCAGGTGTTTGTTGCAAAGGACCACAGGAAGAGGCAGGTAGCTGGGTCCAAGTGCAGGCAGGGGGTCCAAAAGGGCAACAGTACAGGCACGGAAAAGGCTAGTAAACGTAGTCCAGGAGATCAGGCAATTGGTAGGTAACAGGAAATTCAATAGGCGTCGTTAGTGAGGCAAGCACTGGAAATCCAGTGCTCTGAAAGACGTGTGTCACAAAACAAACAATGCGGTGCAAAGAACTGAACTAAATAGTGTGTGATAATGACATACAGGTGTGTGAACAGGTGATTAGAATTCAGGTGATTGGGATCTGGAGAGTGAGCTGCGTTCAGGGGATCTAGGTGTTTGAGAGTGCGAGCTGGAAGCAGACGTTACAATTTCTATCAGCTCAATCACCTGCTCAAAGACTTCAAGCACAGAATGAAGTGTGTTCTGAGGGGATTATGACAAACAGATAAAATATCAAAACATTAATACAGAAATAACCAAACAAAACACTATAAAAGCTTTAGATTCACCACACAGAGACAAAATCATTAAGGCAACAGGCTGAGGAATGTGAATTCTTCATTTGTAATGGTTAGTGATGCAGAGTAGACAACACCTTGCCATAGCATGTCAACGAGATCATTTCATGTTAGTTTTCTTCCATCTAAATGCTGATAAAGATTTTATCATCATTCATTATTCTATCAATGTAGTATGGTTTGAATGGTGTGTTGTTTTTCTGTTTTCAATTAATTCAACCTTTTTCAGATGAGACTGCCAGTGTTTCCTTTCTGCTGCAATGCACTATGGGTATGGACAACCTTCCAAAACTCTCCAACTAGCATCTTTCAGAGAGGTATATGAATGAAGTGTGCCCTCTGGTCTGTCAATTATTTTACATTTGACAAGTTTGTCAAACATTTTCAGACCTCAAAAGTTGTATAATGTCGAGATTCATTCGCCTCCCATATTATGTGTTGCGTGCATGCAACTATGTTCAGGTTTTTAGACGGTGCTTATATTTCTCATTTATTTGGAGTTGAGGCACATAGCTAGATCTACTCCACATATGGGATAGACCACCATATGCTCTGATTTATATTGGGTAAAACACAAGTGGGTAAAATGGTCTTAAATATTAAGGGCAGTTGTCACGGATCCCTCCAGGAACTGTGTCATTACGCACACCTGGTCTCTATTCCCATTGGTTAGAAATTGTATAAGCGTGCCCTTTGTTCACCATTGTCCTGTTGATTATTGTTACAATGTCCGTTGGTCGCGTGAGTACCTGTGCTGTGTTTGGCTTTCGTGCCACGTGTATTCCGCAGATGATTATGGGTCTCGTCCCATGTGGTATCATTGTGCGCTTGAGTATTTATTCGAGGTACTCCTCGCTCTTTTGTTTGGGTCTTAACCCTGTGTTTTGTATATGTGTTTGTTTGGTCTTCGTCACCAATTTGGGTCAATAAAAACCCTTATTACGCATTCCTGCGCCTGTCTCCCGATCCCTTTATACCAACGTGACAGCAGTACATAGATAAACAGTCTGAACATTAGGTTTGAGGTCTTTGTTGTGATTTTTGTAATGTAATTGTTGTTTTCCGGTAATACTACTAGCCACCTAGACATTTTGTGAAGTTGGCTTTAGCTAGCCAAGATAGGTTCCCAATATCTGTACCTCACAACTAGCAACCAAGAAGCCATTTAAGGCCATCAATCAAGTTAGAGTAGCTAACTTGTCTTAGTATCATAGCTGGCATGCCTGCTGGCAATGTTAGTAGACATAAGAAAAGCAAGCAATAAATAGATGTCCTGAATAAGACTCACATTCCTTTCAGTCTTTTACTGAGAGATGCAGACAAGCATATTTAGTTTCTTTAAAAATAGAACCACCAATCAGGAGGATACAGACAGCTCAAGAGGTATGCTTACATATGCACAAAATATACACATTTTTCTACATAGAATTAAGCATAATGATGATGGCTTTAGATTTCAGAAAAAAAAGCTTTCAGCTGTTTGATTCGGTCTTATGTAGCAAAATCTGAAATTGTGTTTTTTACATTGGATAAAGGCAGAGACACTGAGCTACAAAATGGTATATCATACACTACATTGTTCAGGAACAATGGGAAAGTAATTCTGCTTTGAAAGTTGATAAACTAGTAACCTCAATTTTGAGAAAATGGCCTTTGAATGTTTTGGTACTACTACTGGAGAGCACTCCTTTGGTCTACACCCATTCAGCATTGTTCACACCCTCTTAAGCCAGCCCCACCCATCTCGTTAAGGATTCACATGTGAGGTCATGTGCTAAACAGTGAGTAGTGTAGTAAAGATTATGACTATAAATGGCAAAAGTAGTAGCCTACAATAAGGAAAATTTCCAGGTATACAGCGTGTCCAGATAAAAAATATTTTATAAATATTAGATGACGCTTACCCAGACACACTTGTTTAAATTGATGGTTCATGTGACAAAAATGCTACTGTATCATCCCGACACATCTTGCTAAGTGGATGTGTCTCTACAGAAGGTGTGGACGGTATAGCGAAATGGTTACTTGCATAGTAGCAATATCAGAAATAGTGTTAATATGAATAAAATAATATTCAATATGGACAAGAACAATATCAATAGCAATATCAGTGATAGATGTGGTAGTTAAACGCATACAATCAGGGGTAAAGTGGCTGAGCAGCGGGATAAAAAACAAATAGTAGCAGCAATGAATGGCGTGTGTGTTAGGAGAGAGTCATGTGAATAGAGGCACTGCAGATAGTGCTGATGACTGGTCCGTCCGAACCACACATGAACAAGGGAATCTAAATTCAGAGAGCCTGTTTCTGTCCTGCCCTTGACTTTGGTGCAGGGCATGTGATGCCCAATAGCCTCTTCGCCGCAAAACTCCCTGATCTTCTCAAAAAGATACGTTTGTCTAGCTGTGTCCAGTCCATGTGGTACTTGTACAGGCAGACCATCTTTGGGAGGAAGGATGGCAGCATTGCGCAGCAGCTGAAACCTGGTCCCGACCGAGTACGAACACTCCTTGGTGACAACAACACCAGGCTCCAGAGCATCGAAGCTGTAAAACAGGAAATAACAAAAAACATGTCGAAGACATAAATATCCTTTCACAACATGAATTCACCTCCCACTTTTCGATAAGAAGAATAACCTCATACAATGCAATGAAAACGATATTCACCTGAAGTGCTGGTACTGCTTGATCTGTGGCAGCGGCCTGAAGTGCGGAGTCAGGTGTTGTTGCCAGCAATAGCTTTCCACCAGCACCGTATCATCCTCCAGTCCAATCAGCCGTGGAATGTTGACCCCTGCCACAGTGCTGTCTTTCACAACACCAGCAATCTCAGACAAAGTGCCAATCGTGTTGGAGGTCAATTAAATAATCAAACTTGTTGTTTATGATTTACATACCAACTGTTGTCATCGATTCCTTGTAGAGACGCCACACTGCTGCTTTTGTCACATGGGATGGCAGTATCTTTTCACCAAAATGTTTGTGTCCTGGGTGGCGTCCTGGTAATACTATTGCATCATCCTCTGTGTAGTTGTTGATGAAGTTCACCACTTGCCGCAAGTCCTCATGCTTCAGGTGTAACCTGTGCTTGTTTGTGCCAGCTCTCTTTTTGATGGGATACATTAGACCATTTTCCTTGTATGACTGGTGGAGGAGAGTCAGGCGTGTTCTACTGATGCTGAAAGACAAATTCCAGATACTAATATTTTAGCATTATTATACAATAGATAGCCGTAATCACCGTCAGACACACCTGGCTAACTTGATGGGTCAGCGTCAAGCAGTAAGCTTTAACTTGGGGTATTTTGTTTAGACATGTACCTAGCTAGCTAAATAATGAAGCATAATCCCAATCCATAAAGTACTAGCAATACAAACCTCTTGTCATAGCTAGCTAAAGTTAACCAAATAGTTTCAATGTTAGCTAGCTAACATTAGACTATAACTAACAATGCAAAATGGCATTCGGAGATAACATTACTACACACAGATCAATGTTAGAAAGCGAGCCAGCCATCTAGCGTCAGCTAGCTAGCTAACATTAAGCTTTAACTTGCAATAAAAACAACTTTCTGACCAAATTATAAACGTATAATATCTGAAACTGTAGCTAGATTCTTACCCGTATATATAGGTGATCACTTCACGGCAGACTGCAACCACTTACATTAAATAAGACGTCTTGTGTAGTTTCCGTTTTGTTTGTACAGCTTGCTTGGCCCGTTGTGTCAAGTCACTCTGGTTCAGACTGACCGTGTGCAATGCCATGAGAATCATCATCAGGTTTAGCCCCCAACCAAACTCTGACCATTTTACTCGCCCTAAAAGAGCTGGTTAGGCTGTGTTCATGTTATCCAGAGCGCTGGTGACTGTAACTGTGCTCCTGGCAACAATGTAATTACGCTTTTTGGTGACGTTTACTGACACCGGCCATATTGAACGGGTGTTGAGCGTTCATAAATTCATCAGTTATTCTGTACTCTGGCACACTCAGACGAGAGTGCTCTGAAATAGTTGTTGCAGTGACTTTCTATTGAAATGGATACTTGCATGGTGGAGTCTTTTTTTAAAGTTTTACTACGTGACATATATATATATTTTTAAAGCCGCGTTAGACAGGACTACCTACACATACTGACCAGCTCAAATAGACAGAAGCGTGCTATATGGCAGACCTACACATATTGACCCGCGACATACGCCTAGTTTCCTGAAACGGGTCACAAATGCAGAATTCTCATATTTATGGCCGGGGAGCCTCTCTCTGGACCACCAATAGCCACTCTCACGTACAGTACCGGTCAAAAGTTTTAGAACACCTACTCATTCAAGGGTTTTTCTTTATTTTTGACTATTTTCTACATTTGTCACAAATACCACCGAAGGTGGCTCCCCTTCCTGTTCGGGTGGCGCTCTGCGGTCGTCGTCGCCGGTCTAATAGCTGCCACCGATCCCTTTTTCCTTTGTTTTTGTCTAGTTGTTTTCACCTGTTCCTTGTTGGGGTTTTGGGACGGGTGTTATTTAAGTTCGTTTAGCCCGCTGGTGTTTGTGCGGGCTTGTGGTTATTTGACGTTAGTGGTGTTTGTTGACTTTTGGGTTTTTCGCTGTCCGGTATTTTGGTAACAGTGGTTTTGGGTTTGTTTGCGCCTGTGTTTTAGGCTTCACCCATGTTTGTACCTGTTACTGTGCTAAAGCGTTTTTACCCGTCTACCTTCTGCTCTCTGCGTCTGACTCCACACCCATCCCTCTCCAGACGTTACAACATTGTAGAATAATAGTGAAGACATCAAAACTATGAAATAACACATATGGAATCATGTAGTAACCAAAAAAGTGTTAAACAAATCAAAATATATTTATATTTGAGATTCTTCAAATAGCCACCCTTTGCCTTGATGACAGCTTTGCACACTCTTGGCATTCTCTCAACCAGCTTCACCTGAAATGAAGGCTATGGTGGAAAAATTGCTAGATTATGTTATAATACTTTTATTCAACAGAATAGAGTATTCTATTAACTATTGTGTGTGTGTTCTACTGACGATGGGCCTCTGAGAGATAACACTGACAGAGGAGATTTATGATGTCTTTTGGGTGATAAAAACCTAAAGTTAATGATTCTGTTCTATACGGGCCAGACACTGGTCTCTACACAATGAAAACTGTTGACACTGCTATCTATTATAGGTATCTTTCATACAGATCTTAACCTTGTGACCCATTCTATATATCTGTTGTTCGTCATGTAGGTTAAAAGGGGTATATATTGGCTATAAAAGACCTTTGTACTTTTGTCACAGGGCTCTCAATAAATCATCTGAGCATGAATCGTCGACCAGCCATCATTACCAGAGCACTCGATCGATTCACTTTATATGTGTGCGTTGTATTGACCTGCTTCCTTATGATTAAATATTTAGTTTAAGTATAACTTTGACTTGTGTGATAAGTTTGTCTCTCCTCATTTGATAGTAAAGAAATTAACCACCACATTTGGCGACGAGGATGGGATGTGAATCTTCACTTGGTGACCGCTCCTGACGACCTGGGTAAATTGTGTACGAGGGATCCCTCAAACTTGGGATCTCAGGGAGACAAACACTTCGGGAACGACCCACCGTTGATCTGAGAGGCAGCGAGCCAAGTGGAAAGCACATCTCGAACTTTTTTTTTTTTTTTAAAGATAGATGTGAGCGAAACACGCAAAGTTGCATTTTTTAGATAAGCCTCTGTTACGTAGGCTCTGAGTGTGTATTCCTGTGTGAGGGGAGCACCTTGGATGCGTAAACAGGGCCGGGTCAGTGGAGGATGATCTGAGAGTTAGTTGACTCAAAGACACCTATCATTGGTCGGTTGCGAGCGACCTAGAGCCATCACAGTGGGGATTGGTGCGGTCTGTAGGGGTGAGGGGCCAGGGTGACTGTGGGTTCTTTGTGAAGCACGGTACCTGGTGAAACCCTTTTGGAAGAAGGACCTCATTCTGAAAAGTGTCTGTGAGACCGTCTAAGTGATCCTCAGAAGTGGTGAATTCCAATTATTTTAAATGTGCTAGCCAGGTATACCCTGGGTTTGGCCATTTAACGTTAAACATCCAGAATCTGTGAACTAGTTAAGACCATTTATGATATAGTATAAGATAGTAAGGTACACCTGTAATTGTTTTAAACCTGTACCCCATTTTAGAAGTATTGAAAGATGCAAATGTATGAGTTGCTGTAACGGCAGTCTAAGTTGTCCTCCTCATCGGACGAGGAGAGGCGAGAAGGATCGGAGAACCAATTTGCAGAGTGGTAAGTTTCCATGATATTTAATGAACACGAAAACAATATACGATACAAAACAACAAACGAACATACCGTAACAGTCCAGTGTGGCAAAACACTAACACAGGAACAAACACCCACGTGAAACCCCGGCTGCCTAAGTATGATTCTCAATCAGGGACAATGATTGTCAGCTGCCTCTGATTGAGAATCATACCAGGCCGAACACAAAATACCAACATAGAAAAACACGCATAGACAACCCACCCCAACTCACGCCCTGACCATACTAAATAAATACAAAACAAGGGAAAACAGGTCAGGAACGTGACAGTTGTATTATCCTAGGAACTAATCATGAGACATGAGGCTTGATTTTGCCGTGGTCTCTGGGAGGTTAGAGAACCGTTGAGGATCCCATGACGGGCCGGTCATTGTCCAGGAAACAAAAGTAAAACATTTTTGTTCTGCTGGGACTATGTTTGGAGAGCTGCTTCATAGCTGTGGAGAGTCCTTGAAAAAGCAAATGGAATGGTTGTTGTGAGTACCTAAGAATTTCTTACGTTTTATATGGATTCTGTGAATATATGAAAATATGCTAAATTGTATGTGTGTATAATCGATTACTAGAGATTTGATAAAGTAATACTGGGAATATAATTAGATATAATTTAAACCACCCATACGTAGACGTACGTAGGTTTAGAGTTGGTATCTTTAATAAATAATTTTCTAAAGATGAGGTTTAAACTGTCTACTAAGTCTGGGCAATTGTCTCAGAAACTGATTGGAGTGTGTCCACTTTTGGTTAACTTACCCTAATGATGCAACTATAAAACGCTTATTGGATTTTCTCCGTCCGGGTACTACATTTGAAATTAAACTGCTCTTAAGGCCTGAAAATGTGTTTTATTTTTTTCTTCCCAGTATGAGAGGAGTTGCTGGATTTATTGAATAAACCTTTTTCCATAAAATTATAGTGATTTAAGACGGAATCTCAACGTAATTTATAATGTCGTACAAAGCCTAGGGTATCCATCAAACTAATTATCATTGCAATGTAGTAAAGTCATTGAAATACGTTGCATGAGAAAACATAATCTACTTTTATTAAAAAGCGCAAGATTTGTTTCCTAGTCAATGAATGTCGATTTAACTCTTTGACCGCTACTCTATTCCTTTGGCATGTGAGAATCTCGCCGGAGAAACACTTGGACCTTTAATTGAGGCTATTTTTGGGGATATTGTGTCGTTATTTTGTCCCTGATTTTACGACTACAGACAATTGTAAATTGGGTTATTTGCGAGGTTTCTTCGTCATTTCAATAGCATTGGGTCTATGGTATTGACTAAAATCTTGGTTTCTGATTGTAATTGAACTATTGGTATGTTTTGCCTGGAAAGATACGGCCGCCAGTGTTTGCTTAAGATGTGAACTGAACGTTTTAACAGCTTGCTTAGTTCAAGTTGAAAGACTAATTTATTCAACATAAATAGCGAGGTGATTTTGATGTAATAAGTTGTCTTTTGCCTAAATGGTCTGCTGGAATAACATATTGAGAATGGAGTTGTATTTAAATAACTGAATCAAAGAAGAGACAGTTACCTAAATCTAATGAATTGTAATAATAGGGGATAGGTCATTGCGATAGAGCTGTTTCCAATTAAATGTTTTTTTTTTTTTTTTTTTATTCTTATGGATTGACTGATGTATTTTATAAATTTGGAGCATTACATGTTATTTTTAAAGTCTTGGACATTTCATAAGTGTGAAGCCGAAAGAGAAGAGAAAGTTGTCAAGTTTGTTTTTAACCTTATGATAGAGGTAAGCGCAGAATGTTGTTTGAGAATGGGTTATATTTTTGCCTACTGGTAAGAATAGGAGAGTTAGTTGTGCTCGCTGGGCTATATCGGGCTGTAAGGGATTCAGGTCTGAATAGTTGAATCAGAAACGTTTTGTGATAGTTTCTGATTATTGTTGCTTGGTTTTATAGTTTAGGTAACACCAGGGAATTTGAGCAGGAAGTTAATGTATTCTTACATTATAATCTGTTTCCATTACATGGAACAATGTCCGGTCATAAAAGTGGATTACAGTAGTGAGTTCTTGTGTAGCTTGTTGTTTGCTCTTTGGATGCATATATCACTGTATCATCTGCATACATTGGAACTTCAGACCCAGTACAGACAGAAGGCAGATCATGAATGTACAAGCTGAACAGTATTGACCTTTGGGGCATGCCCACATCGTAGCTAAGAGTGGGGAACAGTTAGTTTTGACTATTACGCTGATGAGACAGCACCAACTTTTTAAATGTTCTAGATTTGTTAAACAACAGGTTTATATTTTTTACAAACTTTATGCAACAGGTTGAAATGATTAGATTACTGGAAAGGGGTTATGGGTTTTATTGTTTATTTTAGGTGTCAATTTCACTTAATTAAACACTGTATTATCGGATGTGTTTTGAGTAGGATTTTTCCTTCCGGGACTGATGGAAGTCCACTACAGTATGTACTGTGTGTTAAGGGACGTAGGAGAACACGTCTCAAACAACTTTTTATTAAATGCCTGGGATTATATATCACTGATTCCTTACGCTGAGAAATTTACTACATTTGCGACAGGAAAAATTATTACATTTAGAGGGGTAACAGGAACAAGCTATCACATATTTGTTGGCCATTGGTCTAGTAACAATACCAGGATAATTGTGTCTAAGGGTAGTGCATGCTAAATTAAGCGCACATAAACATTGAGGTGGATTAATACAAACGATGAATGATTTGAGGGAGTTCAGTGGATTTATCAGGTTTTGTTTGTAGTTAACTTTTGGTTTGCTGAATCGGTGTAGTTCGAGTGAATGCTGACAAAATGTTTTGGGCTCTTTTTGGGAGAATGTGGGTTTCATTGTCTCTCTTTGAAATGTTTCCCGGGGCTGTGGTCTTGGGAAGAGCAGTGAGTGAGATTAAGGCCGTAAACTACCAAATTAAATAAGGCCTGGCAATTATTGGTTTGTTTTTACCTTAAGGTTTGCAAATACCCACACACAACACACGTGTTATGACTATTTGTTGGTGTTTTTAAAATACTATGTTTGATTTGTGTGTTCTATTTCCTTTGGATTTAGTGAGTTTTCCATTTGTCTTAGTGCCAAGATATCTTAAAGGGGCACACACACACATGGAAAGTTTTTATTTTCTGAGTTTCAATTAAACACGTGAATTCTTTTGATAAAGGAATGTTCTGGAAACCTGGGATACAACATATATGAAATGTTTTCCATTCATTTGTCTAATATAGTAAGAAACACTTTTTTGAAGGGTTTGAATGACCTCTGACCTCTCATGACTTTCCAGTGTGGTTTGATCACCCTCATTGGAAAGCCATTTGGATAATGAATGTAATGTAATTTGTAATATTGATAATTATGATGACGTTTATAGTTCTTTGCCATATTTGTGATTTGGACCAATGTGAAGAAGGAGAGGGTGTTGCCTTTGACTAAGGGTAGGCTGCCTTATGTCTATTTTCCTATGACCGTATGGGTACAAATATTTTTCTTTGTGGAGTTCTTAAGGGTAGTGATTTTAATTTGATTTGGTTTTTTGAAATGCTGTTTCATTTTTTGACCAGTAGTGGTGTTTTTTTTACACATTACTCACATGGGGAGTTATGTGTCAAAATGGGGGAGGGAACAGTCCTCTGAGGTTTTGGATTGAAGTTTACACACCTTGAGTGATGTGTAGGAGTGTATGGAGTGATATGTGAAGGAGTGTATTGTTGTGTTGTGTTGTTTGTTCTGTTCTGTTCCCGATGGGTTATAGGTCTAACTTCCTGATCCTGTGGCTCTACGATGGAGTTGACAGTGGGGGTTGGTCAACTGTGCCCAAAATTGTTTTAGACTTTTGGGGTATCAGGTTGATTGTAGAGGTCTACACACTACATAAAAAAATATAGTAATTTAGATTAAGAATGCATTGAGGTACTGATCTGTATTATAATTGCAATAAAAAGGTTAAAACCTTTTCTCAATAGGGGGTGCTGTTTTCACTTTGTAAAAATTTCGTTCCCAATTCTTGCTCGTACAATATGCATATTATTATTACTATTGGATAGAAAACACTCTCTAGTTTCTAAAACCGTTTGAATTATATCTGTGAGTAAAACAGAACTCAAATTGGAGCAAACTTCCTGTGAGGAAGTGAGAAATCTGAAATCAGGCAGGCTGTTCTGGGGTCAGTTTATTAATTTGCATGTCTTCTATTGGTCGAGATGCACTGCATACGCCTTCCCCTAGATGTCAGCAAATAGTGAGAATTGGAATGGAGTTGCTAGGCAGATCTGAGGACATATAAAGGGTCTTGGAACGTGGGGTGCAGTCTTTTCAACATTCGCCATGACGCAAGACAGACCTCAGGATGGCGTTCTGGAAAGTTCCCGTTATAGGCCTTAGATATATCCGGCTCTGATTTTATTCGATATAGGTGTTAACCTGTTTGGCGTGCAAGCCCGACGTCGGTACACTTATGACAACAGCCAGCTCAAAGTGCAGGGCGCGAAATTCAAAATATATTTTTTTTAATATTTAACTTTCACACATTAACAAGTCCAATACAGCATATGAAAGGTACAAATCTTGTGAATCAAGCCAACATGTCCGATTTTTAAAATGTTTTACAGGGAAGACACTATGTAAATCTATTAGCTAACCACGTTAGCAAAAGACACCACTTTTCTTACTCCATCAGTTTTTTACTCCATCAGTAGCTATCACAAATTCGACCAAATAAAGATATAAATAGCCACTAACTAAGAAACAACTTCATCAGATGACAGTCTGATAACATATTTATTGTATAGCATATGTTTTGTTAGAAAAATTTGCATATTTCAGGTATAAATCATAGTTTACATTGCAGCTACAGTCAGAAATTGCACCGAAAGCAGACAGAAAAATTACAGACACCACCGCCAAATAACTAAATACTCATCATAAAACATTTCTGAAAAATACATAGTGTACAGCAATTGAAAGACAGGCATCTTGTGATTCCAGACAATATTTCCGATTTATCAAGTGTTTTACAGCGGAAACACAATATAGCGTTATATTAGCGTAGCCACAATAGCCAGAAACACTTGGGCGCCGACGACCAGTTCACATGCACGACAGATATTAGAAATAGCATCATAAAATGTTTCTTACTCTTGGTGATCTTCCGTCAGAATGTTGGACAAGGTGTCCTTTGTCCAGAACAGTCGTTGTTTGGATCTGGAACGGCAAATTTCCCTCTTGATTTAGCATGGGCACTTGCCAAGTGGTACGGATTTCTCCAACGTCAACAAAGTCAGAGAACGGAACACGGCAAAACTCCCAAAAAAAATTCAATAATCTGATTAAACTATATTGAAAAAACATACTTTACGATGATATGGTCACATGTATCAAATAAAATCTAAACCGGCGATGTTAGTCGTCCATAACGACAGCTAAACAGAAGGCAAATCCATGTCCCCTTTCGTGCGCTCCAGAAACAGGAAATGGACGGTCACGTCATACAAAGAGCTTTAATTCCACCTCAGACCAAGATAAACACGAAATTTCTTCTCTCACCGACCTCTTGACAACCAGGGGAAGGTGTATGAAGTGTACGTAGACTCTTACGTATCATGCCCATGTATAGGCAGGAAGTTGAACAGAGCATCGATTTGTGACATTGCACTTCCTGGTCAGGAAATGTGCTGCAGAATGAGTTCTGTTTCACTCAGAGAAATAATTGAAACGGTTTTAGAAACTAGAGAGTGTTTTCTATCCAATAGTAATAATAATATGCATATTGTACGAGCAAGAATTGAGTACGAGGCCGTTTGAAATGGGTACGATTTAACTGGCTACTCAATACGGCCCCTTGCAGCCATAAGAAGTTAAAGACATCATAATGTTGTTATTTTAAACCGAATTATATCAGTTTATATCAGTATATTGCGATTTTCGGATATTTCTTTGTGCTGCGTTATAGTGAGTTGGGCACGTCTGGGCCACATGGCTAATGTTTACTGCTAATTCCAAAGTTGAAGGCGACAATCTACAACCGAGCAACGATCCTTTTGGACAAAGGACAACTTGCCCAAGATTCTGATGAAAGCTAATCAAAAAGTAAGAACTATTTATGATATTAATTCGTAGTTCTGTTGAAAAATGTAAAACTCCTATTCCGCCATTAATTTCGGTGCGGTCTCGCTTTAACGCACGCTGTATGTCGTAGTAACGTTAATTTAAAAAATCTAACACAGCGGTTGCATTAAGAACTAATGTATCTTTCATTTGCTGTCAAACCTGTATTTTTTTAGTCAAGTTTATGATTAGTTAATGATTAGATTAGGTGCCTCTCCCAAGATTCCTCCCGACATTTTGTTGGCAGCTTGGCTACTATTCTCATTGTATAACCACGATTTGTGCCGCTAAATAAGCACATTTTCGAACAAACTCTATATGTATTGTGTAATATGATGTTATAGGACTGTCCTCTGAAGAAGTTTGAGAAGGTTAGTGAAAAAATTAATATCTTTTGCTGGTTTATTCGTTATCGTTATTGTTGTTATGAATCAATGCTGTTGTGTGGTTGGCTATTGTAGTAAGCTAATATAATGCTATATTGTGTTTTCGCTGTAAAACACTTAAAAAATCTGAAATATTGGCTGGATTCACAAGATCTGTGTCTTTCATTTGCTGTACGCTGTGTATTTTTCATAAATGTTTTATGATGAGTATTTAGGTAATTCACGTTGGTCTCTGTAGTTATTCTAGTTGTTTTGGTGAGAGTTGTGATGGTGGCTGCAATGTAAAACTATGATTTATACCTGAAATATGCACATTTTTCGAACAAAACATATGCTATACAATAAATATGTTATCAGACTGTCATCTGATGAAGTTGTTTCTTGGTTAGTGACTATTTATATCTTTATTTGGTCGAATTTGTGATAGCTACCTATGGTGGGAAAAAAAGTTGTGTCTTTTGCTATCGTGGTTAGCTAATAGAAATACATATTGTGTCTTCCCTGTAAAACATTTTAAAAATCAGAAATGATGGCTGGATTCACAAGATGTGTATCTTTCATCTGGTGTCTTGGACTTGTGATTTAATGATATTTAGATGCTAGTATTTACTTGTGACGCTATGCTAGGCTATGCTAGTCAGCTTTTTTACTGATGGGGTACTCCCGGATCCGGGATTGTGATGAAGTAGAAGTTAATAGTAGAATTATGGGATAATTATACTGGATGTTAATATAAATGTACATTCTGCCAATGTTGATGTGTGTTAAATGTATTTATTTACTTTGAGTGATAGGACCAATTTGAATCACTGAGTCATTCTAAATTTCGGTTGGATAATTAATTGGGTTTTTAATTATGATTTGGAAACTGAATTATTTTTTAAACTGAAAGATTGATTTGAGTTTATGTTAAAACCTGTTTGGGATAGGGGGCAGCATTTTCACTTTGAATGAATCGCGTGCCCATAGTGAACTGCCTCCTACTCTGTCCCAGATGCGAATATATGCATATTATTATTACTATTGGATAGAAAACACTCTGAAGTTTCTAAAACTGTTTGAATTATGTCTGTGAGTATAACAGAACTCATATGGCAGGCAAACTTCCAAACAGGAAGTGAGAATTCTGAGAAGGGTCGATGTTAAAGTCATTGCCTATTCAATTCCCTGTAATATATGGATTTGTTTGCACTTCCTACTAGATGTCAACAGTCTGTAGAACGAGGAATGAAGCCTCTAGTGTGATGTGGGGCCGGATGGGAGCTATTTGAGTCAGTGGTCTGGCAGAATGCTAGTTCCTGGTCATGCGCGCTAGTCTTGATATGGACATGTCTTCCATTACTTATACAGACATGAAGAAATGCTCCGGTTGGAACGTTATTGGATATATATGATAACAACATCCTGAAGATTGATTCTCTACTTAATTTGACCAGTTTATTCGACCTGGAATATAACTTTTTGAAGTTTTCGTCCGAGTTCGCCTGGACCGGCGCCAGCGTTTGGACATGTGATCTAAAAGTGCTAGCAAAAGTAGCTAATTAGACACTAGTAATGGACATTATCGAACAAAACAACGATTTATTGTGGAACTAGGATTCCTGGCACTGCATTCTGATGAAAGATCATCAAAGGTAAGGGAATATTTATGATGTAATTTTGTATTTCTGTTGACTCCAACATGGCAGAGAAATGTTGTGTATTTCTGAGCGCCGTCTCAGATTATTGTATGGTATGCTTTTTCCTAAAGTTTTAAAAAAATCTGACACAGCGGTTGCATTAAGAACCAGTGTATCTTTAATTATATGTAAAACATGTATCTTTCATCAAAGTTTATGATGAGTATTTCTGTTATTTGACGTGGCTCTCTGTAATTACTCCGGATATTTTGGAGGCATTTCTGAACATGGCGCCAATGTAAACCGAGATTTGTGGATATAAATATGCACACTATTGAACAAAACATAAATGTATTGTGTAACATGATGTCCTATGAGTGTCATCTGATGAAGATTATCAAAGGTTAGTGATTCATTTTTTCTCTATTTCTGCTTTTGTGTGACTATCTTTGGCTGGGAAAAATGTCTGTGTGTTTTTGGGATTTGGTGGTGATCTAACATAAATATATGTTGTGTTTTCGCTGTAAAACATTTTAAAAATCGGACACAATGGGTAGATTAACAAGATGTTTATCTTTCATTTGCTGTATTGAACTTGTTAATGTGTGAAAGTTACATATTTCTAAAAAATATTTTGAATTTCGCACGCTGCCTTTTCAGCGGAATGTTGTGGGTGTTCCGCTAGCGGAACCCCTGGGCTAGAAAGGTTAAATAGAGGTGCTGCAGCTCTGAGTGGTTATGCCACACAGGTTTGTAGAGTATGGGCTGAGTTGTGCCTGTCATTGCAATAGAATCCTACTCCGGTGAGTTCTGCCTACAAGAAAATCTCTTGCATCGTACAAATAAACACCTGTCTCCGGATTACATCTTCAAACTAAGGGCAACCATGGCATCCGACAGGAGACGCGTCCATCTATCATGTGTATGGGAAAGAAAGTGGTATAATTTCAAGTTAAAGTGTACTGTTAGCTAGCTAACGTTACATTCATGCAGGGTAGTAACGGGATTATGGTTCATTGTTTAGCTAGCTACATGTCTTAACAAAAGACTCCACTATGCAAGTAACCATTTCAGGTGCATTCGTAAATTCCGGCTGGCCATCTACTCCGATTTCAGAGCACTCTCGTCTGAGTGTGCCAGAGCGCAGAATAAGTGATGAATTTGTGAACGCTCAACACCAGTTGAATATGGCTGGTGTCAGTAAATGTTGGCAAAAAAGTGTAATTAAATTGTTGCCAGCAGCACAGTTATAGTCACCAATGCTCTGGATAACATGAAAACAGCCTAACCAGCTCTGCTAGGGTGAGTAAAATGGTCAAAGTGGGTTTTTCTCTCATTATGTATCTGGAAGTAGCTAGTAAGCTAGCCAATGTTAGCCAGTTAGCTTGGGTGCTTGACTGCGGTTTTGATGTCAGAATGTTCGGATCAGCCATACTCATCGGCTAGCGTCCAGTGTGTGCTCGGAGTGCGAAATGCTCTGAATTTATGAAAGGACAATTTGACAGCACAGTTGTAGTCACCAACGCTCTGGATAACATAACAGCCTAACCAGCTTGGCTAGGGCGAGTAATGTTCAGTGAGCTGTTCTCTCATTTGTGTCTGGAAGTAGCTAGCAAGTTAGCTTGGGTGTTTGACTGCTATTTTTTATTTATTTTATATATATTTATTATTAATATTATTATGAACCAAACAAATACAAAAACAAAAACTGAAAAATACATAAACCTACATATCAAGATACATCTACACAATAGTACGTATTGCTTTTTTGTTTTTACACTTAATTTCAAAATAATATTCCAATTCTATCATAACAATGTGAAGAGGGGGTTTGTTCTCCGCCCACTTCATTTTATGGACAAAGAATCTCCCATGAAAAATTAACAAATCAACAATGAAAGTTAAATCAGGGCCCATATCATTTGGATCCAAATAAGACATTATATCAGTCTTTCAAATGAACATCAATAGTAATTTTTTTATTTTATTTATAAAATCTACTCCGAAATCTTCTGACATAAGAACAGTCCCAATATAAATGGTCAGGAGTCTCTGGGTCACAAACAACAAAATACACATTTGTTATCAATAGCTATTTTGAATCTGTGTATAATAAAGGTCTTTACAGGGGTGCTTGACTGCTGTTATTAGTACAGAATGCTCGGATCAACCCTTAAAGAGATGGGTGGGGCTAAAGCTTAAGAGGGTGTGAATGATGCTGAATGGGTGTAGACAAAGGGCTCCCCAGCAGTAGTACTAAAAGATTCAAAGGCCATTTTCTCAACTTTCAAAGCAAAATTACTTTCCCATTGTTCCTCAAATACAGTGTATGATATACCATTTTGTAGCTCTGAGTCTCTACATTTATCCAATGTAAAAAACACAATTTCAAATGTTGATACTTAAGACCGATTTGAGCATGTCGTTCACAAATACTAAACGACCCTAAGGAATGACTCTAGTTGGAGCTACAAAGTCATCAAGAGAGTGTTTTATTGGATATCCCACTTCTGACATCTTGTATTGGTTAGGAGACACCATTATGTTATCCTTCATTGACATATTTACTCCGATAAAACCAAAAATGTTATACAGCATTATGGGTATTGAAGTATTTCATCCTACAAGTGTGGCCTGAGGGGAACTTTTGACCTGTGTTTACTGACAGTTGAAGAAACTCCAACTATTCCGTAACACAGAGTGTATTAACAACTGACATTAAGTTGAACAACCACTGAACCTTAGACCACAGACACACGGAACCCCCTTGGGCCGAATGACTTCAAAAGTTATATGCACTGGAGAAGAGGGGTGACATTTGTTGTTATGAGTAGTATAGCCTAGTTCCAGATCTGTTTGTGCTGTCTTGCCAACTCCTATAGCCATTATCCAGACTCCTATAACCATTGGAGTCTGGATCTGGGACCAGTAGACCTTTTCTCCAGGTCAGCAATATTGTTCCCAGATGTATCATATTCTATTCCCTGACTTAGCACCCAGCAGAACTCCTCAAAGTTGAGATGTGCTGATGTGGGCCCTAAGGGCTCTTCTGATAAGCCCTTTAATTTAACATTCACCATATAGGCCTACCCTCATTCAGTACCATATGATACTGGTACAAAGCACTTTTTATTCCACAGCGATTATCCTTTAAACTGTCTCCAGAGAGAGCAGTTTGTCTGATTCAGTGATTCCATGTTCAACCACAAAAACAGGAATCTGTTGCTGATCAGACGGAACCCAGAGAGAGAGAGAAGAGAGAGAACTGAGTCATCTGCTGACTCTTCTCATTCTAATTAGCTCCAGAGTTCTAGAACGGTTGACTTTTTTTCTGTGGTCGTTGAAGAAACTAAAAATGATGGGGGAAAGAAAAGAAAAGAAAGAGGAGGAAAGAAAGAAAACAGCTTGGATTTATGGGTCAGTTGGTTTAAAAAGGAAATAAGGTGATGAGGTTGGATTTTCCTCCTCCTCCAAAAGACTTCCCCCTCTTCCCTCTCTTCCCATTCTATTGGGCCCAATAGATCCCAGGTTTAGATTCCAGGGCCTGTATTCAAAAAGCATCTCAGAGTAGCAGTGCTGATCTAGGATCAGTTCTGATTTGAGATCATAATGAATACGATTTTATGGATGCAGGGACCTGATCTTAGATTAGCACTCCTACTCTGAAGCAGAAGGGGGATGAGTTCATGATAAGAATGGTGCCGGAGGAGAAGGCTGACGATTTACGGGCTCCTGACCAACGAGTGGGTAAGCCGCCTCTACTATCCACCCTATTAACCAACGTACAATCACTCGATAATAAACTGGATGAGCTCCGATCAAGACTATCCTACCAACGGGACATTAAGAACTGTAATATCTTATGTTTCACCGAGTCATGGCTGAATGACGACATCGATAACATACAGCTGACTAGATTTTCAAATGGCTTTGCTCACCTGAGGAAGAGTATCTCATGATAAGCTGTAGACCACACTATTTACCAAGAGATTTTCATCTATATTTTTCGTAGCTGTCTATTTATACATAGGACCGCACTCAACAAGCTGTATAAGATCATAAGCAAACAACAAAATACTCATCCAGAGATGGCGATCTTAGTGGCCGAGGACTTCAATGCAGGGAAACTTAAATCCGTTTTACCTCATTTCTACAAGCATTTCACGTGCCACCAGAGGACAAAAAACTGTAGACCACCTTTACTCGACACACAGAGGCGCATGCAAAGCTCTCCCTCATCCTCCTTTTGGCACATCTGACCATAACTCTATCCTCCTGATTCCTGCTTAAAATCAAAAACTAAAACAGGAAGTACCAGTGACTCGCTCAATACGGAAGTGGTCAGATGACGCAGATATTAAGCTACAGGACTGTTTAACTAGCAGACCAGAATAAGTTCCGGGATTCTTCTGATGGCATTGAGGAGTACACCACATCAGTCACTGGCTTCATCAATAAGTGCATTGATGATGTTGTCCCCACAGTGACCGTACGTACATACCCCAACCAGAAACCATGGATTACAGGCAACATCTGCAGCTTTCAAGGAGCGGGACTCTAACCCGGACGCTTATAGGCTCTCCATAGTCGATGTGAGTAAGACTTTTAAACAGGTCAACATTCACAAGGCCGCAGGGCCAGACGAATTACCAGGATGTGTATTCCGAGTATGCGCTAACCAACTGGCAAGTGTCTTCACTGATATTTTCAACCTGTCACTGACCGAGTCTGTAATACCAACATGTTTCAAGCCGACCACCATAGTCCCTGTGCCCAAGAACCCCAAGGTAACCTGCATAAATGACCACCGACCCGTAGCACTCAAGTCTGTAGCCATGAAGTGCTTTCAGAGGCTGGTCCTGGCTCACAACACCATTATCCCAGAAACCCCTAGTTTGCATACCGCCCCAACAGATCCACAGATGACGCGATCTCTATTGCACTCCACACTGCCCGTTCCCAACTAGAAAAAAGGAACACCTATGTGAGAACGCTATTTATTGGCTATAGCTCAGCGTTCAACACCGTAGTGCCCTCAAAAAGCTCATCACTAATGTAAGGACCCTGGGACTAAACACTTCCCTCTGCAACTGGATCCTGGACTTCCTGATGGGCCGCCCTTAGGTGATAAGGCTAGTTAACAACACATCTGCCACGCTGATCTTCAACACAGGGGCCCCTCAGAGGGGTGCGTGCACAGTCCACACCTGTACTCCCTGTTCACCCATGACTGCATAGCCAAGCATGACTCCAACACCATCATTAAGTTTGCCGACGACACAACAGTGGGCCTGATCACCGACAGCCTATAGGGGGGAGGCCAGAGACCTGGCAGTGTGGTGCCAGGATAACAACCTCTACCTCACCGTGATCAAGACAAAGGAGATGATCGTGGACTACATGGTTGTAGTGGAGCAGGTTGAGAACTTCAAGTTCCGTGGTGTCCACATCACCAACAAACTATCATGGTCCAAACACCAAGACAGTCGTGAAGAGGGCACGACAATGCCTATTCCCCCTCAGGAGACTAAAAAGATTTGGCATGGGTCCACAGATCATCAAAAAGTTATAAAGTTGCACCATCGAGCGCATCCTGACTGGTTGCATCACCGCCTGGTATGGCAGCTGCTCGGCGTCTGACCGCAAGGAACTACAGAGGGTAGTGCGTACGGCCCAGTACATGACTTGGGCCAAGTATCCTGCCATCCAGGACCTATATCCCAGGCGGTGTTAGAGGAAGGCCCTAAAAATCGCCAAAGACTCCAGCCACCCTAGTCATAGACTGTTTTTTCTGCTACCGCACGGCAAGTGGTACCGGAGGACAAAATCTAGGTCCAAAAGGCTTCTTAACAGCTTTTACGCCCAAGCCATAAGACTCCTGAACATCTAATCAAATGGCTACCCAGACCAGTCAAAAGTTTGGACACACTTACTCATTCAAGGGTTTTTCTATATTTTTACCCTTTTTCTACATCAGAACTATGAAATAACACATGTGGAATGATGTAGTATCCAAAAAAGTAGCCACCCATTGCCTAAGCCCATTCCAAAAGTACCCTTGATAAAGAGCTCTGATGGAGTTGGGCCCCGACAAGAATGCTCCAGATTTATTGAGAAGATGTTGTTACTAAAGCATCTGTATCTCCCAAGATATGTCTCCCTGGAACAAGCACTTCTTCAAACTGCTCAAAGTTTTTTTCTTTCTCTTCTGTGAAGTGCATGCCGCACTGCTCAGAATTTCTCTATTTCTCTAGATACAGTCGAGAGTTATTTGGCTGATCCAGAGCAGCCTTCAACCAAACTCCATCACCCTGGACTGAGGCTAAGAAGCCAAGAACAAAACAATTCCGTCAGGTTTTTCTATTTTCTTAGCTTTTAAAAAAATATATTTTTATTTTATTTCGATCTGCTTTTATGTAGGTCAGTTTAATCAAACGTTCTTCCCCCTGACATAACAATACCTTTAGCTTGATGTAATAGTCCTCTCTGCAGCCTGGAACAATACCTCCCTCCTGGCTGACTGGCTGTACTAGCTAGCCTCTGACCCCTTTCTCTGTTTCTCTTTCTCTCTCTCTCTCTCTCTGTGAGAGCCGAGAGCCTGCCTATATATAACAGAGTAATAATGAAGTCAAACTGCCATACATGGCTTTGCTTTGGGAGGCTCCAGATGTAAAACGTTCCTGCTTGCAATTTGGTTCCTTCCACACTCCCTTTCTCTCCCTCTCTGCTCGTCCTCTCTGTTTGCCCTCTTTTTTTTGGGATGATGATCCATATTTTTGACGTGCCCCACATTTCTTAAACAATGCCTGGAAAATGATATGCTATAAACATATGACTAACAGACACAAGTACAAGAGAGAGAGAGAGAAAAAACCCTTTGTATATTGTATACATATCCCACTGGGCACGCCACGTAATTTCAAAGTGGATCATATTTGACAGCAGAGTTCAAATGGGAATACAATGTCAGATGTTTAGTTTATTTATACAACCGATTCATGTGCTATCACTGTGCTTGGTCAGAACCAAATGACCTGGATTGGAGTTGAGGTTACATTAAAAGTACATGGTGCAAGTGATCAATGCTGTTCGAGATTCTGCACAGAGTATTACAACAATTGTGAACATCTCCACAGACCTGCAACGACCTACAGTATGCATGCTATCTTGAACATGCAAGCTTTATATGATTACATGAGAAGAAATGCATAGTTAGACAGTATGGCTATGTGGCTATGGATGTGTTCATCATTTTAAGGTTGAATGTTACATTAGTTTGAAAGAGATGTATCTTCTGCTTGGATAGTTCCATCTGTGCTACTGACTTAGTCTGGCTGTAATTCCACTTTGTCTACACATTAATCATTTATATGTTGACTTCATGTCTCCATCTCAACCAAAAATCGAAGTTAAATAATACGACTAAATCAAATCAAACTTAAAATGCACTTCAAATAAAGTTTGATTTGATTTAGTCCCATTCTTTAACTTATATTTTTGGTTGAGATGGATTTGTGTATGTTTACCATGAAGACCATGTGTTTTAAATTTTACCCCCAAAACAAGAGTTTACATTGATGACTTTTTCAAATTCGAATGTATTTTTCACATAGATTCCATGTCACAAAACGTTGACAAATGACATTGAGTCAACCAGTTTGTGCCCAGTGGGAAGCTTTTTCATTTATCGTTGGCAACAAGCCTGAGGACGACTGTGAGAACCAAAGATATTTTAGAGAGGGGAAGAGGGGGAGTCAACAGATGTGTAAATGTTTTTATTTGGAATAAATATCTTGATGTCAAATACAATTTTTAAAAAATGCCAGCGTAGACAAAACCCCCCCGAAAAACATGAAAAAGTATTTACAATACTTATTTTGCGCAAAGCCGAATGGATGTATACATAGTATACAAGACAGCCCATGCAGGACATGACATTGCACTCTTTTGCTGTACAAAGTGCAAAAGATAAATGACAAATCAAATATTCCAAGTAATACAGGAACCATCTTTTAGATGGACAATGTGGTCACTCTGAAGAACCAAAACAAAAAGCATATAATGGATTACAGGGGGTTTCATTAACTGTGTACAAAGAACAGCTCGCCTTCAGGGCTCCGGCTGTGGACAGGATGGAACAGAGAGCTCGAACAGAACACACATTCTGTAACAGTCTCAGAAAGATCAGGACATTCTTCTATACCACTTAGATCCTTTCATTTCAATTATAACAACTTGGCTAGCACAACTGAGCCAAACACGTTGACAGGATTTCAGAAGCTGTGCCACTGGCTCAACAATTGGAATGATAGGGGCAACAATGAACACACAATCAAACCCAATGATAAAGATGCTTACACACGTGCTTTGTCCTCGTACTAGTTCAAACACTGCATCGATACGAGCACACTACTTAGAAGAATGCATGCCCGACACCCACTGCTTAATTCATTTGTGGTCTGCTAGTGCAGTTATTGGAACACACTGTCTGTCCATGTGCATGTGTGGAGGGGACGGTGGGGAAAGGGAGAATGAACGGGAGAAGGTATCTGCAAGTTAGCATTTCGTTGGACGGTGTACACTCGAGTGTACAAAACATCATGAACACCTGCTCTTTTCATGACATAGACTGGCCAGGTGAATCTAGGTGAAAGCTATGATCCCTTATTGATTGCACTTGTTAAATCCACTTGAATCCGTGTAGAGGGAGGGAGAATCAAACAGGCAACAGGCTGAGTCAACATCGGTCTCTGCTAAACGTAGCTGAACTACGTGGTAACGGCCGGTGAAGTCAGGGGCTGGGGCGCAGCCTAACTTAGTGTGGGGCTGGGCGCAGCCTAAGTTAGAGGATGATGACATCGCTGAAAGCTCTCTCTCGCTAACGCACTAGTGCGGTGGTGACAGAGTGCAGACTACTACAGAGGCGTCGGTAGCGAGTTTCCTTTTTCCTGTCCCAGTTCGCTTCTTGGGACTAACTACACTACCGTATGGGGCTTTTTCTAAAGCAGCCAATAGTACGATTTTTGCAACAGTTTCCGTTACAGAAGTTCTGCTGTCTGTCAAAGTTCTGTAGAGAGTTAATGTCTTATGCTGCATCCAAAGTACAGGTTTATTTCTGCTCTTCTGTGTTGTTTGCAAGAGGAGCACAAGGGAAACAGATATGATATTCCCATTGCACTACCCCTTTTTGTCATTGCTAAAAAAAAAATGTGTAGGCGTATTTTCATGTCGTGGAGGAGCAGAACACAATAGGAAAACAATTATTTTCATGGATCACTGAACAGATATCCTATCATCACATTCTATGCTTACCAAATTAATTCCTAATAAGAACATGTTAATTCTATAACCAGGTGTGGAATAATTACCATGATACTGTATCTACTGGTAATATCCGGTGCAATAATACTCAGTACAATACTCTGTATAGTACAACCATTTCTCTTGATTCTTATTCTACCTCTGGACGTAAAGGATACAATAAGTATTTTTGCAGTATAAACTCGTCTCATGCAGTACAAGGGCATTAGGATCTTGGTCCAGTTAGCAGATGGTTTTTCCATACTGTATGTTTTCTTTATATTTTCCTACAAAAGTCTGGCTTTTCAGGAAAAGTAGGTGAGAAAGCTGTGTGGACAGTTGGCTCGCCAGCGAATTAGAGTTCTGCTATGTCCCACAGAACCTGAACTTTGCAACACCAGAGAGGGACAAGATGGTGCCTTGGTTCCAGATTCATCAGGTCAACTGGATGGATTGCTGGCATATGGACATTCTAGAATACAATCTAGAATACGTTGGGATTGGAACAACAAAAAAACAACAGCACCAACTCTTTCTGTAATATTGGCTCTTCAAAAGTGTTACCGGTAACCAACTAACCAATGACCTCAAGCTTACAGCACATTTCCCGCTCAGCCTCTCTGTCTTTCCAACAATAT
Source organism: Salvelinus fontinalis (assembly GCF_029448725.1). Lineage (NCBI taxonomy): Eukaryota > Metazoa > Chordata > Actinopteri > Salmoniformes > Salmonidae > Salvelinus > Salvelinus fontinalis. Next base: position 43,108,552 of record NC_074677.1, read on the forward strand.
TGGGTCCTTCATCTCCTTCACATTTGTCCCATTTCGCAGGCAGATGCCAGATACACCAGAAACAAAGTTCAGGATCATTATTGGGATTGTTTATTCTTGTTCGTTTTGTCTAATCTTTGTCAAATGCATTTCTGAAAAACACTGTAGACTGTAGACTAGGAGGGAACAAAAGGAGGGTTCATGGTGTGTTAACAGGGCTTTAGGTGACAGAAGTCCAGTTCCTGTGGCTTGCGTTTCCCCGCAATGCAGTGGTCCCGGGGCAGCTGCAGCCCCATCTGTGTGGTACAGCGCAGCGGCCGCCTCTTGAAGCCTTTCCCGCAACTCCTGGAGCAGGGCGACCACTCCCCAATCTCCCACACAGGACAAGGGTCCCCACACACTCTGGTGGCCGAGGGCCTCACGATGGAGTCACAGTTCAGCCCTGGCTCGCCGTCCTGCCCCAGGCACTGCACCAGCCTCCCTTGCACCCCTCTCCCACAAGTCACCGAACACTTGTCCCACATTCCCGCGGACCACTTACCTGGAATGGGTCCCTCAATACTGTATGAGGACTTCTTCAGGAGATCCCCTCCTTCTCCTCCCTTCTGCCCCCCGCCCACGTCCTCCGCTAGAACACTATTATGTGACCTCGCCCGTTCCTCCTTCTTCTTGTCTTTGCTCTCGCGGGCCAGGTAGAAGGAGTAGCGGATGCGGGGAGGGGTCATTTGACCGACAGACAGGACCTCCACAGTGAGGGCCTCGCGGAGCGGCTTCACAGCCAGCAAGGTCTCTGCCAGGCCGGCCGTACCGCTGTACCTCAGCAGGCTACCCTTCACGATGATGTCCCTCTCCACGGCAGAAACCACGTAGTTCCCGTTAAGCAGGTACTGGCCCTGGCTGTTCTTCACCGCCAGGTAGTTGTCGTCACTCACCAGGCCCTTGTAGCCGCGCTGCCGTACGTCTATGTTGGATGCCCCCACCGGAAGCATAACCACAAAGTTGTAACCGTGTCTTTGGGGAAAAATAGAATACATTCATAAATCTGTAAAACCACTGTTATTAAACAGGTACAGGAATGTTAACAAAACCATTCCTTTTACATGGAATCCATCCGATCCATTCCTGTTATAGGAATTTGTGTCACTTGTAAACAAGGACGACTTCCATGCATTACAAGATGGTTCTCTAAGCACCTATGAGAAATTGCATAAATGGCCCTAGAACTCACATGGGTTTGGTGAAGAGTCCCGACACCTTCTTGCAGCTTTTGTTGTCACCTCCACAGATGCCACACTTGTCAAACTTCTTGTTGGAGCCCAGCTTGCCATCACAACCGGCCTTGATACACTTCCCCTGGACACAGACGGCTGAGGAGTCTGGAGAACATGGGGTCCCATCCACCACCTGGGATACAGAGAGAGATATACTTTATTACTCAACAAATGTTATGCAACATCAATAGCGGCAGGTAGCCTAGTGGTTAGAGCGTTGGACTAGTAACCGAAAGGTTGCAAGATCAAATCCCTGAGCTGACAAGGTAAAAATCTGTCGTTCTTCCCCAGTTAACCCACTGTTCCTAGGCCGTCATGTTTAATAAGAATTTGTGCTTAACTGACTTGCCTAGTTAAAGAAAGAAAAAATAAATAAAATTCAGTTCTGAGATTAGTGTACATGACATACACAAACTATACATGTAAAATATCACACCTGAGTGGTATTTGATCGAAGCAGGTTTGAGGAGTTAGCGAGGTAACTTTGGTCAACTCAGGATAACTGGTCATACGAAAGTGGAAAACCTTTTAGCCGGATAAATTTCTATGCCAACGAATTCTTCAGAACTAACCTGCACCGAGCAGGCTAACTCCCGGAAAACTCAAACTTACCCTGAGTGAAATGACTGAGCCGCGAGTTGAGGATCAACGCAATCAGATTCCGTCCCTGTTGCAAAGATTGCGTCATCATCTCCTTCATTTGAGGAAGACGACTGATTAAATACTGCATTATTCAAATGTTTTTTGTGTGTTAAAAAAAACAGTAATGTTAAAATATCACATTACACATTTCGTAAGAACACAATTAATTTAAAACGTCACCGCGACGTAACCCTTTTGTATGAAATAAAGAAATAAAAAATATCGATAGGAGTGGGGGGAAAAATATGTTTGTGTGTTGATAAATAAGCACACCAAAGTACACAAAAGACGGCATTAACAATAAGTAATAAAAAATAAAAAGCCTATTTCACACCATCAAAAAATCATTTTGATTTCGGCACAAATGAAAATGTGGCTCTAATTCGCACATGGATTGATATTTCAGCGTTATCTCAATGAAGAGTTTGTTGTTCGACTAGCCAGGTGCAACATGCAAGTGCAGTTAAACACCTGCTAGAGTTAGCGGCAGGCGGACGAGCAATATCCACTGTCATAGTATGGATGAAGCCCGAGCTGGAAAGTGACGCGAAATGAAGCTGGTTAGCTTTAGCAAACCCTAAGTAGATGTAGCTTGTTTTGTGGGATACCCCTCTGTGATCGTTTTAGACACGCTTAGACTGAGCAAAATATGTAGTTTACAGACAGCCTTATAGTTGGTTCTCACACCCTGAACATGACCCTACTAACGCATGATCTGCCTGTCTGGAGTGGAAGCAGTCGACCAGGTCAGTATGCTCAGCAGTCTGTGTCGGCAGAGTTGGGGCCATGGTGAAATATGTAGCTGATAACTCAACATGGTGTCTGTGAGTACTGCCTCAACTGAACTCAACTGTCTTTTTCCCATGACCCGGTCAAAACTGGGACCTAATTGAAGTCCCAATTTTTTAACCCTCCTGATGTGTTCCGATCGAATTGGACCGATTTACACGTTTTCTCTCTGAAAAATATAGTTAATTTAATCTTGTTGTCATAAGGTTCCATGACTTTGTCCACACAGGGCATCTGAACACACAAAATACATTTTGATGATTTTCATAAAACTTTGGGTGTTTTATTTAACTTTTGTACACCTGTGGTGTTCCCGCTCAAAAATGACCGATCATTATAAATGAATGGGTGAGACTACAATTAGTGTATAAAATTGAGTTCAGGCAGATACCCATTCATCAGATGGACACACTTCCTCTCCCAGACCCCCACATGCATGTGTGTTTGAGCACACACACACACACACACGCCTTCTTGGCTTCCATGGCAACCCCAACGGGAACTTTTCCCCAATATAATCTTTCCCCCACGGGAACCACACCTGTTGGCATTCTCACAAACATTCGCAACATTGTTTCAATAATATATAGAACTTTTCTCGTAGCTCTGGTATCGAAAGCCTTTTTGAGGCCTTGCTCACAATTCATTTTGTGGCAGCACAATGACCAAACAATATATTGTATGTGAGGCTCTTGATCATATCACTGACACTGGTGAGGAGGAGAGAGTCCTTGTTAAACTTTGACACAAAGTGATCTGTGATAAATAGCACAATATGTTTCATCTGAGTATTTGTTATAGTCAAAATAACCCATACATTATGCTTGTTTTACTCAAAAACAAGTTGTATGAGCTCAGGTCAATGAGACCTACAGGCCATAAACAGAAAATAGAAGTTCAAAACCTGTAATGTTCACAAGAACATAAGTTGATAAAATGATCTAACACAACATTAGGTGATAATATATGTATTATTATGGATTTATATCCAGCTATAATGGGGCGGTCATTTTGGACCGGGAACACAGAATGAATTAACATGAAACTAACATAACAGGAGGGTTAAATAAACATACTTGTTCTCAGAAACTCTGTTCCAGTATTGACCAGTAAGAGCTCTTACCCCTTCATGTCTCTCCGCATATCTGCCCCTGCTCTGAAAGCCTGATAGTGTGACGGCAATGTGAAGTGGAGTTTGTGGACTGTGGAACCCGCAACTCCATGCCGTGACTGGGGCTCCTGCTCTGTCTCACTCCACACCACTCTATCTGAACAAGATAAGCCATGTCTCCATGCCCTCCTTCTCTCTCTACATTCCCTCCTCATTCCTTTCTTTTTCGACGCTGCTCTCTTAGGTCAGTTCATCTGCATGTACGTGTGTGTGTTGGGGGGTTGTGCAGCGAGGTGCTGTCTGTGGCTCCAGGAATACGTCACATCATCTCATAATGCTTGACTGCCTGCCATTGTTCTTTTCATGTCTTTACTACTGATACTGTACTGTAACATCTGAAATACCAGTCAAAACATTATGCTTCAGTAATTCCGGACAAAAACACATCTCAGGTGGTCTGGACATGTTTAGTAGAGGTCTTCACGGATATACCCTAGCCCGATTACCCGAGATCCGACACGATATTCGAACAGGTCAGATATTCTGTAGTTGACCTTTGGATCCCGGGTTGGCTCCCGCTCGGTCGCCACAGATTTCGGATCTGTCTGACAATATGTGAAATACCGACCAGATCCAAAACTGGATTTGAAGACTAAAATATCCTGATGAAAAGAAATATTCCCCATAAATCTCATTTGCTACACATGGCAGTTGGTTCAGTCAAAAGCATGAATCCCTCTCCTCTGCCGGTCTGCCTCTTTCTCTGACTGGCTTGATCTCTCGCCGTAGCGGACATGCTACATTGTTTTAACTGGGCCCTACCAAGGGGGAAGTGTTCAGATAGCATATGTTATGATGTTTCCACGGGAGATATGAGATCAGCAATATGTCGCTATTTCACACCAAGGCCTATCGAGAAGGAGAGTGTCGGAAAGATTTTTCAAACACACTGAGGAACTACTGCTTACATTTACACACAGACCAGGCACTTTCATGCGTGCTCAAGCAAAAATGACCTGGCCCTGTCGGTGTCGGATGGGAATTTAATGGATCCAATTCCATTCGGATCTCAATTTCGGGATCCGAGAAGACCTCTAACGTGCAGTGGTTAACAATGCTGCGTCTAGCACACGTGTACCATGTCTTCAAGGTTTCAAATGTGCCCGTTGCTAACCATAGGTTTGAGGATATAGAATATAATAAAACAAAATAGAATAGGAAGGTGGCTGCTAACTAACCTTGGGTGCAAGGACATAGAAGTATCCGGTGCCGTTGGCCCTGCAAATGAGCTTGCACTTGTCCTTGGGGGAGACCCCGGAGTACTTGGGGACCCAGACCACAGAGGGGGTAAGACGGTTGGTGTTGAGGCTGAACCCGTTAAACGCCTCACACTGCTCCTCGCGGTAGCTTTTCCCTAAGATCAGGGAGAGAGAGGTCAGAGGTGAGGAACAACCATACAGTCATGTTGACTAATGTGTGCTGTCCCAGTAAAATGAAATGTAATCAAGTAATAGAGTAAAGTAGTGGTAGGTTTTGAGAGATGACCTGGCAGGGATCAACCTCTCTTGGAGCGCGGTACAACATGTCGCCATGGTCCGGATGAAGTGGAGTGAGCTCATTGACCTTACAATATGTCCCAAAGGGAATGGAGAGGATTAAGTAATTAAATACAGGTCTTGGGCCGACTCTTACCTGTGTCAGAGCAGGGGTTCAGGCTACAGGAGCGGTACTTGACCCGGACCCCTTGGCAGTATTTGCCCCCGTTGGAGGGCACTGGGTTGTTACACTCCCTCTTGGCCAGTTGGACACCCCCGCCACACGTACGGGAGCAGGAGCCAAACAAACCCCACCTCCCCCACCGCCCGTCCACCTGGGGTGAGGTTATAACAGGTTATTATACGTCTATAACAGTTATTAAAGTGTTATTGCATGGTTCTTATAAGAGATATGACAACATGGCCTATGTCAGTGGCCAATGCTCCAAGAAAAAAAAGGTATAAAAGGCCTAAATAAGTATGTTTGACAACATGGGGCTTGCGTCATTCATACCACAGTGGTAGGGGAGTCACATCTCTACTGACATGACATATCTCACACTGGTGTGAGAATTGCTTGAAAGCTTGAAGTGTATGAAGTGTGTTGACGAGTGTTGGACGAGTGTGTGTGTGCGTGCGTGCGTGCCTGCCTGCCTGCCCACCTGCATGTGCGTGCATGCGCATATCTCAAAGCCTTACCTTAGTCTTGTGTATATCCATCTTATCCATGCAGACGCCCCTCATACACAACTTTCCATCCCCACAGGCGGTGCCATCAGCCCAGGGGAAGTGACGTGTCTGACACACCAGCTGGCCCCGGGACATCCCTGTACACCAGAGGCGACCACAGGGCGGCTGCATGAAGGGACAAGGCTTAGAGCCATCTCCGAAGGCCAGCTCACACTGCCGGTCCAGGCTGTAGGAGGATCCAGGGAGGACTTCAGGCAGGGCCAGAGGCTTCAGGGGCTGATCCAGCAGACACTCACCTAGTGAACAGAGAGAGAGAGAGAAATACAGGCCATGGGTTACCCAGCTACACCAACAGGTTTTTTACTCCAACTCTTAGTAAGGCTGAGCTTACTGTATTTCAAGTGCCTTCAATTCAAGTGTTTAACTGCTCTGTCTTTTTGCATCCTTTCTCTTTTTAAAATTGTTCTGTAGTGAAAGACTTTGCATGTGAGGATTAGGATTTTCAAACGTTTGTGTGAGTGGGTACGTGTGGATCTCTGCGTGTGTGCACGTGTGTGCAGATTAAACAAGTGCACAGCCTCTCAGCCAGTCACCCAGTTTGTGACCCTGTGACGTCGACCCCTTTGAAGACGGCGCTTCAGAAACTGCTGATGGTTCATTACACTTAGCTGTTAAAGACCAACCCCAACCAAAAACACACACACACACACACACACACACACACACACACACACACACACACACACACACACACACACACACACACACACACACACACACACACACACACAGGAGGTGGTACGTCTACCTCCTAAAACATACACACACAATCTCTTGACTCGGCCAAGTCTAGTTTAACCCATTAGTGTGCTGTTCCATAGGCGTCTGCCTAGTGTCTGCCTAATGTCTGCCTCTGCCCTGCTGAGTAGAGTAACGATCACACACACACACACACACATGTGCACGCACAGACATATACAGAGACACACACACACACACACAAACAGATACATGATAATTAATTGACCTAAGGCTAGGGTTGCAAAGGGTCGGAATCTTTCCGGTGAAATAGTAGCTTACAGCAAAGTGTATTTAAATCATTTCTAACTTGTTAACAATTTCTGCTAGTTAATTTTTGCTACCATGTGGGTTTTAGCTTGCTTGAGCCTGCTAACTGAGGAGTGTGTTAATTCACCTGTTTCCATACATTTCATTTTAAAACATTTATCTTACAAATCAGTTGTTTAATCTAACTGCTGAACTATTTATCTATACATGTAATTGTATTTGTTGTTTTTTTTACTCATTTTTTTCTAATCTTTACAGGAAAATCCACAGACACTATCTGATGTGTGGAGACATTTCACTGCAGCTAATGTAGAAGGAAAAGCTGTGTACATTTGCAAATACTGTGCCAAATCATATGTGAAGAATGCAACAAAGATGCAGAATCATCTGGTGAAGTGCATAAAGTTCCCTCAGCGCTCACAACAAGCAACCTCTGACAAAAGTCCCTCTACTTCTATTCGAGGTGAAAATTATGAATCAGACACCTTATCGATAGCAACAGCTCATGGTCCTCCTGGAATCAGACGTTTTTTTGACTAAATGGAGGAATGTAGTCAGAGAAATGCTGATGAATGTCTTGCTTGAGCTGTGTATGCAACTGGTTCACCTCTGATACTCACAGGCAATGTGTATTGGAATAGATTTCTGAATGTTCTTCGCCCAGCATACACCCCTCCAGCCAGACATGCTTTATCTACTCATTTGCTGACTTCAACAGAATTCAAGTGAAGGTCAAGCAAATCATAGAGAAAGCAAACTGTATTGCAATCATCTCTGATGGGTGGTCGAATGTTCGTGGGCAAGGAATAATTAACTACATCATCTCCACCCCTCAACCAGTATTCTACAAGAGCACAGACACAAGGTACAACAGACACACCGGTCTCTACATAGCAGATGAGCTGAAGGCAGTCATCAATGACCTTGGACCACAGAAGGTATTTGCACTGGTGACAGACAATGCTGCGAACATGAAGGCTGCTTGGTCTAAAGAGGAGGAGTCCTACCCTCACATCATACCTATTTGCTGTGCTGCTCATGTATTGAATCTGCTCCTCAAGGTCATCATGGCACTGAAAACAATGGATACACTCTACAAGAGAACCAAGGAAATAATTAGGTATATGTGAAGGGTCATCAAATTATAGCATCAATCTACCTCACCAAGCAAAGTGGAAGTATAAGAGCACCACATTAAAGCTTCCCAGCAACACCCATTGGGGTGGTGTTGGCATCATGTTTGACAGTCTCCTGGAGGGGAAGGATTCTCTCCAAGAAATGGCCATATCACAGTCTGTCGATATGGACAGCCCCATCAAGAGGATCCTCCTGGATGATGTATTTTGGGAGAGAGTGGTAAGCAGCCTGAAACTCCTGAAACCTATAGCAGTAGCCATTGCACGGATTGAGGGAGACAATGCCATCCTGTCTGATGTTCAGACTCTGCTTGCAGATCCGTGCTGCCCTGCCCACTTCACTGTTGCTCCAAGCAGAGGACACTGCTGTTCTGAAATACATCAAAAAGCGTGAAGACTTCTGCCTGAATCCCATACACGCCACAGCGTACATGTTGGACCCCAAGTATGCTGGCTAAAGCATCCTCTGGTGCAGAGATCAACAAGGCCTATGGTGTCATCACTACCGTGACTCGCCACCTTGGCCTGGATAAGGGCAAGGTTCTTGGCAGTCTGGCGAAGTACACTTCCAAGCAAGGGCTTTGGGATGGAGATGCAATATGGCAATTGTTCCAACATATCTCATCAGCCACCTGGTGGAAGGGACTTTGTGGATCTGAGGATCTTTCCCTTGTTGCCTCCATAATCCTCCAAATCCCACCAACATCAGCCACCTCAGAGCGCAACTGGTCCTTGTTTGGGAACACACACCAAAGCATGCAACAGGCTGACCAATACAAGGGTTGAAAAATGGGTGGTCATCCAGGAAAATTTTGGGCTTTTTGAGCCTGACAATGAGCCATCCTCAACACAGTTGGAAAGTGACAGTGAAGATGCGGCCTCAGAGTCTGACGTTCAAGAGGGGGACATTAAAGAGGTCCAGGGAGAAGACATGGAAGCCTGAGAGGAAGACAACCAAAGTTTTTGTTTCTAGACCATCATTTTACAGATGTATGTTGAAAACATTTTTGGGAAATGCGATGGATCATTGGGGATCATTCAATTTTCCCTTTCTTGAACGTGAAGAGTCAACTAATTTAATTAAAGTTAAATTCGTAAATAGTTTTTTTAAATTTCTATTGGAAGGATTTATAATTTGTAATTATGTCTACTTATGATAAGGTAAAAGGTTTATGTTTCTGTCTCCATGTGATATGGTAAATATATCCAATGCAAAAAACATCTACATTTAAATGGTATTAATATGAATGTGCATATATTTCCATTAATTCCCATATATTCCTGTTAATTCCCACGGAAACTTTCCACCTCTGAATATTCCGCAAAATGTGCACACCTGAGTGACAAAAGCCCTGCAGACTGGAGTTAAGATAAGAAGAAGAAGCACAGAGCATAGGGCCTAGCTGTTTCTAGGAAAAGTCTAATAATAATTAGGGTTTGATAGGCCTGTGTTACACAACATCAAAAGGCCAGACTGAATTGGAAGCGTTGGACAGTCTGTGACTTAGCACTCAGTGAGACACTCCTAACTCAATACACTCAAATCTAATTTTATTTGTCACATGCTTCGTAAACAAAAGGGGCATACTAACAGTGAAAGGCTTACTACTTACAGGACCATCCCAACAATGCAGAGAGAAAGATTTTTAAATAACATAAAACTATACAGTACCATTCAAAAGTTTGGACACACCTACTCATTCAAGGCTTTTTCTTTATTTTTACTATTTTCTACATTGTAGAATAATAGTGAAGACATCAAAACTATGCAATCATGTAATATGGAATCATGTAGTAACCAAAAAAGTGTTAAACAAAGGCACTAGCCTTTCTTGATAATTCCTGCAATACATCCTGTTCAAAATTTTGGTGAAGGTTTTAAACCAGTTTGCAAGTTTTGTTGTTTTGTTTTGTTTCATTCTCTTCAGCCATTTTCTTTTGCCAAATGATGTTCCAAATGCAATGTTGTGTTTGCTGTGATATATTATGCTGCTTGTATTTTCCCTTTAGCAATAACATGACTTATGATATTACATTACCTTAAGTTTAGAAACTTTTTTGACGGTTTGGTGTGGTGTGACTATTAACCTATTAAATGCTACTGCAGGCCTATGATATGAAGGCAGTGTGCACTGGCACTCCAACTGTCTATGACAGTAGAACTTGAGGAAGAACATTTTAGGCCTACCAAAGATTCTCCTATAATCTAACATACAATGCTTATCTTAGTTAAAAAAAGATTAGGATAAAACATTTACAAATTAGCCTCCTATGTCTATATCTGTATAGCAGTAGCCAATCTGAGAAGGATAAATAAATGCATGTCGGTGTCGTAGCATGCCACTGGCATATCTGTGTCTCTCTCTCTGGGGCTAGGCCTAAGCATCTCTTCCTTTTATATTTAAATATTAATATCATACAGTGGATGCATAAGCCTATAGGCCTATGTGCATGAAATTCCCTGATGCATTTAGTGCTCAAATCTGCAAAAATCACTCCTGTCTCCCAATGGCACGTTTTGTTAGCTAATCCAAGTTTATCATTTTAAAAGGCTAATTAATCATTAGAAAACCTTTCTGCAATTATGTTAGCACAGCTGAAAACTGTTGTTCTGATTAAAGAAGCAATAAAATGGGCCTTCTTTAGACTAGATGAGTATCTGGAGCATCAGCATGTGTGGGTTCGATTACAGGCTCCATATGGCCAGAAACTCGTCAGTCTATTCTTGTTCTGAGAAATGAAGGCTATTTCATTCGAGAAATTGCCAAGAAACTGTAGATCTCGTACAACGCTGTGTACTACTTCCATCACAGAACAGCGCAAACTGGCTCTAACCAGAATAGAAAGAGGAGTGGGAGGCCTCGGTGCACAACTGAGCAAGATCAACTTTCAAAATTTCTAAAGGATATTTTCACATCTGTTACTTTGACAATGGTATTTTCATGCTAATTGCCTTATGAAACGAACATTCACGCGTCGCCTACTGTCTTGTGCACATTGTTGCGCTTATAATGTGAAGACACAGACTAATAGTGCAGCAACATTTTCTGATCTGTTGCATCAGACTCATTGATTTTTGTATGTTTTTTATGTAGCCTAGGCCCAGTGTTGTGTTCGAGACCACCTAAAGCGAGACAAATTCAAGACCAAGACCGGAGCAAATCGAGTCTGAGTCAAGACCAACACCGGAGGGAGGTCGAGACCGAGTTGACATCGAGACCGGGAGAGGGACAAGCCGGTTCGAGACCAATTCAATAGCGAGAACAGAAAAAAGCGTGTCCCATTCAAGACCATGATTGTAATTCTTTGTCCAGTATTTCTGCATATTTCAGAAGAACATATGGATTCTATAGAGACATTCAGAATGGTAAACAAATGCATGCTGAGGGCAATTATTACTAACCCAAACACAGCGGGGAACAATGAGGACCTTCTACGCCTTCAGAGGGCTAAGGATTTATAATATAATAAAAACAACAATAATTACAATTATATTATTATTTTCAATCATGTTCTGATTTAATCTCTTCAGTTCAGATTTAATCTCTGGCAAGATAAATCTACCTAGCTAATTCAGCCATTAGCTAGGCCATGAGAAGCTGGATAGAAGGCAGATGCCATTCAACTGTATTCGGGCAAAATTTGGGAGTGACATCGGAATAAACTAATCACATTTTGAACTGTAATGGGTGGGACCGTTTTTACCAATAATACGTATGGAAACTTCTGCCTTATCAAAGGCCAACAGATCACTGTGCAATAGCGAGCAGTAGTTTTCCCAGGGTCTAGCTAGCTATCTTTTGTTGTTGGCTAGTTTGCAGCGGCTGCAACAGGTGTTATCGAAGAGGATGTTGTTGCTAATTTGTTAGCTTCTCCCTTTTCAAGAATAACTTTTAACAAGAAGTTAACCTTTAACTGCAGTGGGCTAAATCAGGGTCACTCAGAGTGATTCTTAGTAGTCTTTAAAAAAAATACATTTAAAAAAAGTATACACCTCACACATGGTTATGGACTTTTAAAAAAAAGACACCTGCACCATGTCAGATATAGAACTAAAATGTATCCAAATTGTTGTTCGCATCCCAATATTACACTTTATTTACATCACAGAACACTGAAATATAACAAACGTGTTTGACATAGAAACACTTGATATTCGTTTATTTTTATAATAATTACAAAATTAGAAAAAATATGAATATCATTCCACCTATGAGGCCAAAGAAGGCGCTTTTGGTCATTGACTGCAGGGAAGGGTTGTTTCAAATGATCATCATCTGGTGAGTGGAACTGTGATGTTTTAGTTTTTTTGCTCAATCTGATTGGTTGCGCCTGGCAAGGCCCCAGTGGTTGAGCCTGTGTCCAACCAGGCCCACTCAGGCCTATGCCCCTGATACAAACAGCACATAATGACTGAAATCACAAATAGCCGACTAACCAAGACTTCAGACTAACATTTTTCAAAACCTGGTTTGCATACCCATTGTTGCCTTAGTTAGCATTTATTGGTAGATATCATAAGTTGAAACGTCTTTCCTACCTACCAGCTATGGATGACATTCTGTGAGCTGCTCCATACCAAAACCAGTTACCAGCGCTCTTGCTGCCTGCCTGCAGATGATATTCTGCTGAAACTAGGCTATGTGAGCGGCGTGCATGTGAATATATTTCACGTGTTTTGCAATTGTGTAGGCTACTTTGTGCAGGATTTCACTATTGTACTACATACTTGATATTGTATACCTCCACTACACTACTTTGTTACACATAACTGGGGATTAAGAGGTGAGTAAATGCAATGCCCACTGAAAGAAAAGTGGGTACACGGCATACACCTGCATTTAAAAACTGGATGGTTCGAGCCCTGACAGCCTTGGTATATCAGACCGTATACCACGGGTATGACAAAAACATGTATTTTTACTGCTCTAATTACATTGGTAACCAGTTTATAATAGTAATAAGGCACCTTGGGGGTTTGTGATATATGGCCACAATACCACGGCTAAGGGCTGTTGAGTCGTGGTATATTGGCAATATACCGCACCCCCTCGTGTCTTATTGCTTATATATCCCCCACTACACCACTGGCTTAAATAGCCCCCGCTATACATAAAAAAAAAAAATCTTCTTCACCTGGGGATCATCTGTTTTACAAAAAGTGCACTCTCCTACGTACATGAGTGCGCTGGTATTACCGTTGCTGTCTCTTCAGCATCACCAACCTGTCACACAATGAATGCCTAGGTCCAATAGGTTCGCCACTGCGCAAACATGTCTATAATAGATATAAAGACTGCAGGTATTAAGGTTTCACGAAAGGAGTGTATATGTTTGGCCTGGTGAAGCGGTTGTATGCGCTTATTAAATGGAAGCTGATCATTATGAGTTTTTTACTCCGCTGGTCTCGGCTGACTGAGTACAAATGTCTCTGGCGAGGCAAGACCGAGACACTAAAAATGTGGTCTCAAGACCGGTCACGGTCTCCAGTACTACAACATTGCCTAGACCTACTGATTGTATGAATTTGGGTTCTATTGTCTAACATGTGTCCCAGTGTCTGCTGGGGTCTTTGGCAACTTTTAGGACCTTTCTTCACCGCCTGGTATAGAGGTCCTTGAAGGTCCACTACAGCCCCGTCGATGCGGATGGGGGGCGTGATCGGCCCTCCGTTTCCTGTAGTCCACGATCAGCTCTTTATTCTTGCTGACCTTTTAATTTTTTTTATTTAACCTTTATTTAACTAGGCAAGGAGAGGACAGGTTCTCCTGACACCACACTTCCAGGTCACTGACCTCCTCCTTATAGGCTGTCTCATCATCTTCGGTGATCAGGGCTACCACCGTTGTGTCGTCATCATCAGTAGACTTAATGATGGTGTTGAAGTCATGCATGGCCATGCAGTCATGGGTGAACAGGGAGTACAGGTGGTGACTAAGCACGCACCCCTGAGGAGCCCATGTGTTGAGGGTTAGCGTGGCGGTTTTGCTGTTGCCTACCCTCATCACCTGCGGGCGCCCTGTCAGGAAGTCCAGGATCAAGTTGCAGAGGGAGGTGTTCAGTCCCAGGGTCCTGAGCTTAGTGATGAGCTTGGAGGGCACCATGGTGTTTTAGTCTATAAACAACATTCGCACATAGGTGTTCCTCTTGTCCAGGTGGGAGAAGGCAGCAATAGAGATTGAATCATCTGTGAATCTGTTGGGGCGGTGTGCAAAGTGGGTCCAGGGTGGTGTTGATGTGAGCCATGCATTTCATGGCTACAGATGTGAGTGCTACAGGGCGATAGTCAATTAGACAGGTTACCTTGGCGTTCTTGGGCACTGGGAATATGGTGGTCTGCATGAAATATGTAGGTATTACAGACTTGGTCAGGGAGAGGTTGAAAATGTCAGTGAAGACACTTGCCAGCTAGTCAGCCCATGCTCTGAGTACGCATCCTGGTAATCCGGCTTTGTGAATGTTAATCTGTTTAAAGGAATTACTCAGTCCTCTGAAACAGCTGGTGCTCTCATGCATGGTTCAGTGTTGCTTGTCTTGAAGCTAGCATAGAAGGCATTTAGCTCATCTGGTAGGCTCGTGTCACGGGGCAGTTCGCAGCTGGTTTTCCCTTTGTAATCCGTGATAGTTTTCAATCCCTGCCAAATCCGACGTGCGTCAGTAGGATTCGATCTTAGTCCTGTATTGATGCTTTTCCTGTTTGATGGCTCGTCAAAGGTTGAAGAGGGATTTCTTATAAGTGTCTGGATAATGTCCCACTCCTTGAAAGCGGCAGCTCTAGCCTTTATCTCAGTGCGGTCGCACACAAATCCATGGCATGCCTGTAATCCATGGTTTCTGGTTGGGATATGTACGTACGGTGGGGACGACGTCATTGATGCACCTATTAATGAAGCCGGTGACTGATGTGGTAAACTCCTCAATGTTATTGGATGAATACCGGAATATATTCCAGTCTGTGCTAGCGAAACTGTACTGCTGTGTATCATCCGCGTCATCGGACCACTTCCGTATTGATTCTTCCTGTTTGAGTTTTTTGCTTGTAAGCAGGAATCAGGGAGGGCGAGGGAGAGCCTTGTACACGTTTCTGTGTGTCGAGTAAAGGTGATCTAGAATTTTGTGGCCTCTAGTTGCACAGGTGACATGCTGGTAAAAATTTGGTAACCGGATTTCAGTTTCCTTGCATTAAAATCACCGGCCACGAGAAGCGCCACTTCTGGATGTACATTTTCTTGTTAGAATATGGCCCTATACAGGTTGTTGAGTGCAGTCTTACAGAGCATTTTTCCTTCTATTCTATTTTAACCTATGTGGGAAGCATTGAGGACTACACCTATCTGCCCAAACCACTGTGGTGGTTCTTCGTATAACAGCCCCTATAATTTGGGACAGATGGTCAGGATAGCAGGACTTGAAATAACAGTTTGTCACTGATCTGGGTCCAGACCTTGTGGTTTGCCCTGCTTGGCACACGCCACATATTCAAGAGAGTGGGATTAGGATGTCTGCAGAGAGAGTTCTCTCTCTCTCTCTCTCATTGTCTGTAATGTAACATTGTGTGAGTGCCTCCAACGTTACAATGAGTGTAGCCTGTCTGGTCTGTGCACACGTCCCATTTAGAGTTCATCCGATACATAATTTGTCTTTATGACGGAGACAACTATAGCTGTTGTTACCCCATCAGGTCATATTCATGGCTGAGAGGTTATTATATTCTTGGACTATTTGAAGACTCATAATCCTTATGTTGAGCAATATAAATGTCTAAAACACATTTCCCTTTCAGGGACAATAACTACCGTCTTATCTATTTGATCTTATCGGGCGGAATTGAGAAAAACCAAGAGACAAATGTCTGCTTTGCGAAGTAAGTCAGCCTGCTCCTTGACAACCGCAGGCTTCCTAGCCCCTTAGTTGCTGACCCAGTGGCAACAGATAACAGGCTAGACTGTGTGACTCTGTTTGTGGCAGGGACACAACAGGAACAAAACAGCCTCTGTGATTATGTGCTCAGCAGCACGTTAGGATGGGCATGTGTTCTCTTAATGTGATCAGCCATCAGCAGTCCTGGTGCCAACACAACACAAGATGTTTGTACCGTGTGTTGTCAACCAATGAGTGTGTTATAAGGGGGGCCTGAAGCGCCACAGTGCGAATGAGTTCAGCTGAGTCTCACTCACACCTCTTTATCAAACACTCGCCCTCATTCCTTCCTCTTGTTCTACACAACAAGGGTCAGGGGTTAGGGGTCAGATGACTCACCATTTCCACTGTCCAGGCAGTTTACCAACCTTGTAGGGTTTTCCCACATATTACGCAAGATAAACGGGTTAAGGGTTTGCCCACTTATTGCACAAGGGTTTGCCCACTTATTTTACAGGCAGCACTCAAGGGTTACCCACATATCTCTTTACCACTACCACACCTTAGTAAAGGGTCAAGTATGTGCTGTGCGTACATGCCTATGTGTGTGCGCCAGGGGTTAGAGGTTCTGCTGACTCACCATGTCCGCTGTCCAGGAAGTCAGTGATGATGGCTGCGCTGCAGGGGGACCAGGGGCTGGTCCTGTTGATCTGGATCAGGGTAGGGGACATCATGTGGTTGTCCCTCAGCTTCCCAAACGTCTCCTCACACGCCTTCACATTGTCATGCGGCATGTTGAACACGTGGCCTGTAGCAGGAAGAGGAAGAAGGGAGACATTACTGTCAACTGTCTCATTCGTCTTTGTTGCTCAATAAATGACTTGGGCAGCATCGGTCATATGCCTTGCCGTCAACTGGCTTGTTGTTTCTGTCAGTCACTAAACACTGGAAATGTACACAATTATTTTATGGTTGCTCAGGTATTGTGAAAGGAGGGTGATACCTTCAACAGTTTCGTCTTTGTTTGACAGTTTTTACAGCTTTACATTCACATAAAAACACAATAAGAATCTGCATGGATATCGGTCTTCCTTTATATCAGCTCTGTTCAAACTAAAAAGTGGAAATCTAGGTCATTTTTAGTAACTATTCTTGTCACACTGACAAAACAGCAACGTTGGGTTCTCAATGACGGTGCCAGGGGGGGGGGGGGGGGGGGGGGGGTGGAGAGGACAGCAGGTTTGGGTGAACGGGTTCACCCCATTGAGTCGATTTAGTCAATTCAGGAAGTAAACTGAACATTCAATTCCGACCCCTGGAGGACGGACTAAGGACCCCTGGAGGACGGACTAAGGTGATGTAACAGAGCACTCACCAAGCTCGTGAGCAGTGGTGAAGGCGGAGGGCAGACCGTCATCTTCTATCACGGAGCAGCTTCTCTTGGGGTCACACATGGTGCCCACGTCAGCCATGCCCAGGGTGTCACAGGTGGAGGCTCCACACAGGTCCTGGACAGGAGATAACACACACACCACACACTGGTCAGACAAACACACTAATATCTCCCATTACACATGGCAATAACATTTCTATTGCTGGTCTGAGATTTAACTAGGATATTCACTTGCTGTCAAGCTAATTTGACCCTCTTACTTGTCGTGCTTTTAATACCTTGAAAGAGGACAACACAGTAGTATGTTCTATATATAGTGATTACACTGTGTGTCATCAAATCAAATTGTATTTGTCACATACACATGGTTAGCAGATGTTAATGAGAGTAATATCATTATGCTGTGACAAACCATTCTAATACGTCTGCTTTGGTTTGCCATGCATTCTCCCAATAGGCATTGCTTGCCACACATTCAATCTACCTGTACTTGAGTTCATGTAAATGCCTCCAATTGTTCTGCCAAGTAGCAAATTTTCCAATTGACCTATATTTCTGCACCACACTGTTTTAAACACAATGGATGTTAGTAAGGACCCATTGGGACCTCATTATCACAGGCCTCACTGACAACCAGGCAGTATCTAAACAACCCACGGAGCAATGCCTTTCTGTCCATTTTGTATTATTCTGTAAGCAAATCTGTGAAACTCAATTTAGTATGATACAGTATGTTACGTTATGTCGGGTTACATTACGAATGGAGTAGCGGTCGTACAATATCATACAAATTAGAGGACGTACAGTATCATACATTTACCTGGTCGGACAGTAGCATACGAATTGGATGACGGAAGTTATCACACGTCTGGGCGGACATATAGAATTATACGTCTTTCTCTGAGACCAGGTTGATTGTTGCGTGTAACAACAAAGTAGAATTACGGGAAGAATTTACGTTGGCGGTTTGGGGAACTAACAACAACGGTTAGGAAACATTACGTGAAAGGTTTGGGGAACTAAAACAACAACGGTAAGGTGAATTTAAGTTGTAGTTTAGGTGAATTGGGTAAAGTTTAGAATAAAGGTTAGGGGAAGGATTAGCTAAAATGACACAGTTGTTCCCGACGTGACTCAAACACACAACCTTAAAATTGCTAGACGGTCGCGGATTACGCCCGACCAATCTCCCTACTTTTGTTTCAGTCTAAAGTAACTAGACCATTAGTAGGTGTCATACGTCTTGGAGGAGCTCTGAAATACATTAAGTATGTTTCGTATTGCTCTGATGCCAGGCTGTGCACACTAGAGTAGAATCTTCCACAAACACACAGTAAAAACCCATCAATCCCCAAGCTCCTCTCAGCTTTGATCTGGTATTTAAAAGTATATCCAAACTGAAGCCTTAAAGTACTGTGACAAAATATTTGCAGTATATACCACAATTGTTAGACAATGAAAATCCAATCCAGATGTGTGTGTGTGTGTGTGTGTGTGTGTGTGTGTGTGTGTGTGTGTGTGTGTGTGTGTGTGTGTGTGTGTGTGTGTGTGTGTGTGTGTGTGTGTGTGTGTGTGTGTGTGTGTGTGTGTGTGTGTGTGTGTGTGTGTGTGTGTGTGTGTTTTAACTCAATATCAAATAATAAAGTACCTGGGATTCTTTTCAATTAAAAGGGTCAAAAAGAGTAATTTCTCAAGCAATCATTTTTTCTACGACTGTCTGGGAGTGGTCTGAGTGGGGAGGGAAAAACTGAGAACTAGCTGTCTTTTCAAACAGCTCTTACACTAAAAGGCCATTATCATCATATTCACAATTTCATATTATTCCAACATCATAGTGTGGAAATATATATAAAAACACAGGACAATCAAATTTTTTGATTGCGCTGGGTCTATAAGAAAATATACTACACTGTAACGAGCTGCTGTGTTTTCATCTGCCAATGACCTACTTTTCCCATCCGCCATCTGCCATATCTTTCCATGGTGTGGACTCACTCACCCAGCTGTTTAACACACACACACAGACACGCACGCACACACACACAAACACAACTTCCAATCCTGACTCTCCATCCTATCCATCTTTCCACGGTGTGGACTCACTCACCCAGCTGTTTAATGACAATGACCAACAATATCGTTCCAATCCTGACTAATCATAATTCAAAAACCCACTGCTTTTGGTGACCTTGTTTCTGCATGTTACTTCCTCTTTTCACTGAACCAGGCATAGAACAGAGTAGGATTTGGGGTGGCAGGTAGCCTAGTGGTTAGAGTGTTGGGGCAGTAACCGAAAGGTTGCTGGATTGAATCCCCGAGCTGACAAAGATAAAAAATCTGTCGTTCTGAACAGGGCAGTTAACACACTGTTCCCGGGCTGTCATTGTAAATAAGAATTTGTTCTTAACTGACTTGCCTAGTTAAATAAAAGTTACATTCAAAAATACTCTCCCCTCCATAACATAAGTCATGTTGCTAGTGATTGGCTCAGTAGGACCAGGGGGGACATTCAAAAGGAACATGTTGTTGCACAGAATTGCAACAGAACAGCGTAGGGCCGGGAACCAATCAGAGTTGTAGTGATTCAATCAATCAGCCATTGGCTGATTAGTAGGGGCCTGGCGGGCATATTCAAAAGCGACATGTTGTAGCAAAATGTTAAAAGAGCAACACCGAGAAAGAATGAGGCTAGGCACTAAACAAGTTACACAACAACAACTGGAAACCTTGGTCTGATACACCAGTATCACCGGGAAGGGTTTTATAAGATCTGGAAATACTTAGCTAGGTGTGTCCTTCCCCCCTTGTTACCCTGGTGTGTATCTGTCTATCATGGAAGTTAATAGCAAACTTAGTGTAGAGTTACTCTCCCATCCAGCCCTCTCTGGGGAAATATGAATCTGGCAGGTTTATGGTCAGAATCCATTACTAATCTTTTGGAAAAGGGGTTTTCACATACACTGCACATTCTGTGGACGTTACTGTGCGATCTCAGCAAGCTGCAGAGCAGTAAGGAAGGAGCCATGGGGAGAACTGAGGCTCCCTGTGAGAGCTGAGTGGTCTATATAAAACACATAAGTATAGTACATTAAACTCAGCATAAGTAAACATCACATCGGGCGCAATCTGTGCCTTACTCAAGCCAGTGTGCTGTTGATTGCAAACCATTTCAAGACCCTTTCACAGGCGTCTAAATGTAATGTGCCTAACCAGCTGGTGGAAAATGGTTGAAATGGCGTTAGAAACTGATTGAAATGACGTCATTGTGATGTCACGCCCTCTGGGTATTTAGAATGAGAATGCCTATGCCACAAGCATGGAAAGTGTCCCATGACTGTCTCCTGCTATGGACCAAGGTCGGCTGAGTGCATCATCAGCATCACCACCAGCCCATGTCTGTCAAAACCTATTCATTTTCACGGTGTCAAAGACGACTCCTCTCCTCAAGCAACCCTGACCCAATTGGCACCCGGTGGTACAAACAGCAGACTTTCATTAGGCTTTTATAACATCCAAACTGTTCCATGTGTGCATTCCCCCTCCTTCTCTTTCCATTTCTCTCTCTTCCTCTCTGCCTCTATCTCACTCCAACTCCCTCTCAATTTGTCTACTTTCTCCCACTCTCCCCCCTCTCTCTCACTTTCTCCCTCTCTTTTTCTCTCTAGTTCTCCCACTCTCCCCCCTCTATCTCTCTCTCTCTCTCTCACTTTCTCCCTCTCTTTTTCTCTCTAGTTCTCCCACTCTCCCCCCTCTATCTCTCTCTCTCTCACTTTCTCCCTCTCTTTTTCTCTCTAGTTCTCCCACTCTCCCCCCTCTATCTCTCTCTCTCTCTCACTTTCTCCCTCTCTTTTTCTCTCTAGTTCTACCACTCTCCCCCCTCTCTCTCTCTCTCTCACACTTTCTCCCTCTCTTTTTCTCTCTAGATCTCCCACTCTCCCCCTCCTCTCATTCTCTCTCACTTTCTCCCTCTCTTTTTCTCTAGTTCTCCCACTCTCCCCCCCTCTCTCTCTCTCACACTTTCTCCCTCTCTTTTTCTCTCTAGTTCTCCCACTATCCCCCTCCTCTCGTTCTCTCTCTCTCTCTGAGTCACAGACCACATACCAGTGTCCACCACAACTCAGCTTTAACATGTTTAATCAGACTTGTTATTATTACAGACAGAAACGAGTGGAAATGGAAAGGAGAGCTGGAGTGGGGTGAGAGGAGGAAGTTAGGATTACTGCCAATGAAAGACAGTAAAGAAATTAGCTCACACAAGGGTCTGCTGTGTGGTAGTTGTAAGGGCCCACTGGGAGTATTGGGTCTCATAATGACAGCTTCACAGCTGAAGGTGAGATATGTTAGTCTTTCACGTCCACTCCAATGTTCAGGAACATTAAGACTCATTTGTCATGAGGAGTAATCTGAATGCCTGAGGGAGCTAAATTTAAACTGAAACTGATTGTTTCAAGTCTTTCTTTCTCCCACTTCCTTTTACAAGTCACCATGACAGTATCTTTGAAATGATGAGCCCGAGACCATGCTTTGGAAGGTTTTACCTCACAGAACTGCATCGTAGCTCAGTGGTCATAACAAATCCTGTTGCCAATGGTCTGTATGGTTACCAAGATTACTGAAAAGGCAATGACTGCAGAGTGTAATTCTAGAGATAACACATTCATCCAACTTGTTGAATTAAGTTGTATCAATCTACTCCACTTCTAGTAGGCCTATTATCATTGACATTGCTTTTCAAGCCTACATTCAGCCTACACAGCTGCCAACTTAGCCAACCAAAGTGTCGCCAGGAGAGATATGATTCTGACACATTCAATTTTCTCATAGTGATGCTGATCCATATTGCCATTCTTTGCCACTCTTTGCCACGGCGAATGTGCTGACACAAACAACAGTCAGTCTCTGTTATGTTATTCATGTGTAATTCCTTGGTTATAGCCTGGCGTGAGACTGTTTATATTTAGTGGTTTTAGGATGACAGGCTCGTGTGGTGCCGCTTAAAATGACTTGCACGGCTTCTTTGTCACTTTTGGGGTTTTGAGAGGAAAGCGTGTGACTGATGATGGCCAACTGTGCCACGCCACACTGCCAGTGCTACTAAGCCTCTTTTATTAGGTGTAAATCTGAGGGACTCGATAAAGTTGGGCTATATTAAAAGGTAAGGTTTAGCCAACTGGAAACCACTATGGCAAATTAAAAAGCAACACGATGTGTAATAGTGTAGTTATTGTGTGCTTGTTTCAAATCTCTAGTGTATGTTGAATACTCGACAATCAATTCGCAATCGATTTTCAGAACGATTATTCACAATATGCGTAGGTGAACAACCCTGACGAGTGACAGGCTGATAGGTAAAAAAAAATCATCGCTGTAGAGGTCACATGGTAGAGACGCGGGGAATGAATGGAAACACACACAAACAGATCAACTGAGCCAACAACCCAGATGAGAAATGTGCACTAGGCAGAGGAGAGATGTGCCGACTCCTGTCCCTTGCGGCTGGCTGCAGCTGCGAGGCTCTCCCTCCTCTAGTGCTGCTGTGGTTTCAGACTGGGGGCAAAGCAAGTGGGCCAGGGCCAGAGACGTGGCGGGAGGGAGGGAAGGACAGGGGAATTTCTGACATGTTCATGGTGATCTTCCCCAGGGGCATATTTAATGGGGAGCAGGCAAGGCATCCTCAGAAGGGGGAAGCGGGAGGTGGGTAGGGACAAGCCAGCGCATTTACAGCTGGAGGCAAGGCAGGGCGGGGAAGGTCCACATAAAACAAGACACTTCCGATTGCTGCATCCCTAAGGGGGACTGACGGACTGACTGACACTCCCTTGTCACAGAGCACAGGGTCAAATAACTAAGCTAGTTGAATTAGTTTATCGGTACATTTTCTATTGGATTGTTATGTGCAGTATGTTTGCTGGAAAGTACGGTGACTTGGTCATGAAGAGATTGGCCATGACACAATGTGCTATATGACATGATCCGGAATTATTTCAATTACATCTGCCAAGTAAGGCTGGTTGAGTACAGCACTGCGCTGATATTGAGTTTGGCTCTATTTCTTGCATGAAAGCTCTGAGACTACAGTGGCTAACTGCATGGTAACTGTATTCCTTGCTACGCTTGGAGGTGTCTGAATCTCTCTCCCCACTAAATGCGTGCCTACCTTCAAGACAGTAAACCACGGACAACCTTCTTTACTAAGGAAAACAAAAAGACAGACGCAGACGTTATACAGTCCTGTCTGCCTGCCTGTCTGTCTGGCATATCACGGCTGTCTGAAACTTGGCTGAGAAGTGAGTGTTCACATGTCTCTTCTTGGGTCAAAGAGCTACACCTTCTCTAATAACGGTTGGAATGTAAGGAGGGACTTCAACTCTGACCTGAAATTTAGAAATGAATCAAAAAGAAAATATGTCAGCAAAACAGAAACAAATAACTGCCACTCTGCTCTGACAGTGATTATTTCTGGTTGTGATGGTAAACTTGGACCATGACAATCCCTGACCTTACTTCAGAGTTAGGGCTGACCAGCCGGTTGGCCACGTGGCATGTAGTCTTGTTGTTTGGCTGTGTGAGTAATGAGTGGTCTGGTCTGTCGACACTGCTGTGGGCGCGGCCCTCCATTTCCCTCTCCCTCCCTCCCTCTCTCTCTCTCCCTCTCCCCCTCTCTCCCTCTACCTCTCTGTCTACCTCTCCCTCCCAACAGGAGGGGATTGTCTCAGAGTTCATCAGAGGTGGAAAGTGGGTTTGAGTGCAAATCAATTCATGTTTAAGGGCAGGGACAACCCACTGAACCCAGCCTTTTATAAATAAGCATTGTGATTTGTGAACAAGTATAAATCAAGTCAGTGTCTACTTTATGAAACCTGGGGTTGGGTTGGTTTAGCTAGTGTTACGTCTACGACTATGTCTCGTGTGCCATTGGGTTTACATGGACTTATGCCAAGGCTCCTTGTGACACAAGTTCTATTATATGGCATCTATGTCACCATAGACAAACACATTGCCTATAGCTCACTGATGACTAATAGAAGATGCTGGTCAGCATTATAGACTGGATTAGATTGTTTATGTGGTGCATTCAATTATATTCCCATTTTCAAACTATTGCAATGGTCCAATGCAACACAATAATCCTCATTCTGCATGCAGATTACACAGTAATTCTAATTGCACAGATGCATACATATTTGCAAACCAAGGTCAAATAAAGGGTGCTTAAATCTATCCAGTTTCACTGCATGTACAAGTTGGAGGGGAAAAATGGAAATGTGCTTTTTGGCTTATTGCAACCCTGAGAGTGGGGTCACGGGCAGGAATCAACTATTATTGACGGAGACCCTGGAACAATCAGGGTTAAGAGGGAAGATTGATAGATCATAGATTTTTCATCTTGTCGAAATCAAACTAGCAACCTTTCGGTTACTGCCCCGACACCTTTGCAATTAGCTACCTGCCACCCCATGCTCCCATGGTGATCGCAAGGTGACACAGAGAGAGAGAGCACCCCATGTTGACAGAATAAAGCTCAACTTTACCTGCTTGGTGAACAGTATGGCAGTATCCCAATACTCTGGATGCTTGTCGTTATTCTTATTCATCTTTTTTTGCCAAGTGCAAAAGTTACGCAGCGTCATTGCTGCATTGCCTGAGACTTTGGGTCCTTTGTCGTCATCAGTTAGCACAATGAACTTGACAACTACAATGTTGATGTAGTTGAGAATACTGGGGTGCTTGTAGAGCCTAGCTGCCACAGACATGAGGGTCAAGAGGTAATGTTTAAGGTCATCTCCATGGAAACTAGCCATGGACTCATCAGCAACAACCAGCGTCTCCACGTATCTGGGGATGGAGGCAAATCTCTTGGATCTGGGGATGGAGGCAAATCTCTTGGATCTACCTTGGATACCTTTCAACATTGTTTCAGTCCCATTGTGCCCTTTGTTTAAGTGCTTGTATTTCTCCAAAGACGCGGCGACCTCGGGACTCAGACCCGTGTCCACCGCGCACCTGGAGGTCGAGTTACCATTGAAGTTAGCGTTGCTACGGCGCCGGATAACATGCACGCTCTCGGCGCTCCTGGTATTTCCTGAAGTGGTGTCATTGTGGACAGGCTTGATGAAATATTCCCAGCCTTTGAAACCGAATGCGCCTTGCAAGCCCTTGCACAGACTCAGCGCTGCGTATGACAGCCGGTCTGAGTTGACATAACCAGAGTAAAAACACCTGCTCAGGTCCCCGCTTGCAGCTGGACTGGAAGCAGAGACGGTGGGGGCAAGGAAATTAGAATCTGGATGCAAATCAAGCACTAGCTCCTGCTGGAAGGCACGTATTTTAAGAACAATTATCCCCGTAAGAATATCCTCGCCGTTGTCAAAAACATTAGGCTCATATTGTTTGTCATCCAGTCTAATGGGATAGCAAAGTTCACTTTCACTCTCCATGCAATTAACGGATCTGGAGTGTAGAATCACGAAACAATAGAGCAATATTGTCCTTATGAACATAACCATGATTGATTTTATTGAGTAACCTAATGTTATGATCAGGAATTGAAATGAACAGCAGAAGTAGCCTGCACGAGCCGTAAGCGTTCCCTCTAATGCAGTCGTAATCAGTGATCGATACAACAGAGAATAATCCAAGGCGCGAATGGAAGGCTATTCTAAAACAATTGCCGTTACAAGTCCGCTCAGTGCAAAATCCTTCAGTATCTGACCCGTTCCCATCATCTACCTGTCTGCTGAGCCGATTGCTGCCTTCTGTGGACTTTATGCTTTGGCGTCATGAGTAGCCTAAATATTGAGAAATTGTAATCAGAGTTTTTGGGGTCGTAACTAGTTACCACAGCCGCAAAGTCATAATTATGGTTTAACCCCGCCTATTTCTACAATTTCTCTTCAAATCTGATTTTAAACCTAACCTTAAATGTATCCCTAACCTTAACCACACTGCAAACCTTATGCCTAACCATAACCTTAAATTAAGACTATAAAGCACATTTTTGTTTCAATGATTTTTTTTTACGATATAGACAGTTTTGACTTTGTGGCTGCGGTAACTAGTGACAACAGAGTTTTTGGGGAGGCGCTCGGGAAAGCTCATTGGTTATGCGTCTCAGTTCAAGGTTTACTCTGCGACCACTTGAAACTCTGTCCTGTATTAGTATCACCACTTCCGCGCAGCACACGAAAAGCAGGGTTTTCTTCCAACTTACCCCTCGAGCTGGATCTGTGCTATGTTATGCAGTGCATAGCGCGCAGCCTGCCTCCATACACATCTGTATCCAAAGCAAAGTGGCACAACACCAAATGAGTGGTATATTTTGCATTTGTTTACTAGCCAGTGACTATACTCTACAAAATGTAATTTTATATAACATGGCTTTGTGAATGAGTAAGATGTATCTAGGGTTAGGTTATGCTTCAACACCCACTGAGGATACAAATATGGTCCTCTTATTGGCAGACGAGCTCAGAGACAAACATCAGTGGCCGTGGATAGTGTGCATAATTGTAATTTTGTGCTCAATATACACATTCTTCTTGGGGTTTATAATTACCTGAAACTAGTGGGCTTACATGCCTATGCACTGTAGTATAATTGAGCCAGTGAGACAGGGTTTAGGCTATATCTGATTATAAAGTAATCATGCTATCACAATCATCATATTAATCATCAGCAGCAGATCATCGGGGAAAAGTCCATTCAAGTTCAACACGAGTTTATAGCCTACGATGTAACACAGTAGCCTAATGTTACTATGGAATTGTGAAAATATGAATACAACACAACCTTGACAAAGTGAAACAATGTGATGTGTTGGGTACTTTTACTTGACGTTTTTGCTTCGTTCAAGATTGTTCAAAACTCCAACTTAATTTAGATTGATGCCTGGCGGTGTCCAGCCAGTCCTCTTTTTAGATACAATATTCTGGAGGCTGAAACAAGTGCGCCATCTTGTGGCAGAACAGGCAGAATCATGTACACAGCTCCCATACTGCATGTCTATGTGTCCCCTATTTGAAATAAGTAATGTCTCATCGAATAAATTGAATACAATTAGCTGCTATCATCCATTAACTGTTACGTTTTAATTGTGTGCATCATTTGTTTGATTTCTTCCCATTTAAATGCATTTTTTTTGTAACATACATGGGTTTCAACGACATCACCAGAAGCGCCTACATTTGAATTGTGAAACAACACTGCCACATCGTGGTTAAAAGACGGCGATTGAATAATACTTTTGTTTTATCATTGGTCATTATGATAATTTAGCTGACGCCTGATAGAGACTTCGAAGTAAAGTAGCCTATTTTAATGTGGCCAAAATGGGAACAGAAAAATATGTAATAGACATCGAAGCATTTTAAAAGTCCCAAAGTGAATGTGATGCGATTGCATTTATTTTTTTTAATTGTAATTTTGGCATTTTTATTTAACTCCACATTTGTGTGTTAGATGTGGGCGTGTTTAACTTAATTGAATGTGTCTAACGAAAACACCATTATTACATTATTATTGTTGTTTAACAAAAAGCCATTTTACATTTTTACTACCAGGCTATAAATGTCAATGGCTATAGCCATAAACTGCCTACTGATCCTAAATAATGTGCACGTGTCGAGCTCAGTCAGTCACTGAGAACGAAAAACAGCAGAAGCACAGCCTACAAAATAATTCCAGAGAAGAGAAAAGTGCTCAAGTCTTTCCTCTATGTAACATTCGCGGCTTTATTATGTAATCTATGTAAGTGCTTCCTTTGAGCTGAAATCAGATATTTGGTGGTAAACAGTCCAGTCACAGAGGTTCTAAATACTATACTTCGTCAGATGGAACGTGAAGATAAGACTCGAGCCTTAAGTGTGCGCCTTAAGTGTGCGCGTGCAGTTCTGGAAGAGATTTGATTATATTTTCAGACTCAGGCTGCAGTTTGCCGCTGAAATAGAGAGCTACGCGTAATGGAGTGAGTTGAGCCAACTGTTTGCTGGTATTACTTCGACCTGACTCGGTCTAGGGACGTCCCAAGGATCCCGTTTAGACTTTCCCGTCTAGAATATCTGTTGGAACTATTGAAGAGTGGGCGTGCCAGTGAGGTCCCATTGGATCAATTTGATTTTAGTTGATGTTTTTTTCTGTAAGCACGAAGGGGTGGAGAGAGCAGCAGCAAATGATATTAAAAAATAAACCACTTAGGCCTATGTTTTAGAAGAGCAAGGCTGTATAAATACCAGAGCCACGAGAAGTCGCCGCTTATTCAGACTGCTACAGGTCTCGAGTGCTGACCTCAACTAACTATTAGAATAATTCTTTATTTTTAGTATAGACAACTGTTTTGCAACTCCTATAGATGTATTGGTGGATGTTTAATTTATAGCGCAATTTTATGTTGAGCACTCAAGACTGTATGGTACCTGTCATACGCGCTCTTCTTTATTCATAGCAATTTTTCTATTAAGAAGAAAAAATATCTTATTTTACATCGTTTCTTTGATAGAAACGGTGCTTGTGATAGTAATCAAATGGGTTCAACTTTGCATATCACTTTATTAACCCTGTCCTTAAACAACGTTGTGCTGTCGGAAATGTTCCACTCGGAGGAGACCATACCCGTCAGAAACAGTGTGAAGACCAGCGGTCGGCTCTGGAAAAGGAGCGAGGATCAACAGTGTTTCAGATTGACAGCTTTCGGCCAGGACTTCACATTGAATTTGATTCCGGATGACTCGTTTGTTGCTCCAAAGTTAACCATTCAGCACATACAATCGAAACATCTGGCTGCGCTTTTCAACGGAACCAGATCAGGGCATTTTACCGGTGGTATCATCAAGACAGAAGAGAATGGGGACGAGCTTAAGGGCTGCTTCTTCTCAGGGAATGTGGACACCGACCAGGAATCTGTTGTCGCGGTGAGCCTGTGCCACGGGATGCAAGGGTTCTTCATAGCGCATGGGAATGTGTATCTAATTCAACCCAAAGTTCTTGGCCAAGGTAAAACAGAGAGATCACTCTTGCAGGTGCACATTATAAAAAGGAGAGTTTTGACCGACGTACAAAATGTGTCCAAGACTTTCCAAGCGTTTGATCAGGTGAAGGATAAAAGCCGTCTGGCCACAGATGACGGCACTGCATATCCTGTTGATGATGCTGAGATAGCGACGGGACGGAAGCGACGGTTTGTCTCCTCTCCAAGATATATCGAGACGCTGGTCGTAGCCGACGCTTCAATGACACATTTCTATGGAGACGAAATAAAGGTGAGAGCATGAACTGGCACAAATTGATAACCACAAACTGAATATATTGTTAACAAAAATTAGAAACCAATACACTAATTATATCTTTTTTTGCATTGGCTGCAATGTGATGGGCACATTTCCAAACGCGTCATTACACACAAAGGGTTTTCAAAGCAGTTTAATTTTCCAGGCAAAAATAAGCGCCTGAAATGTCATTTGTGGAACTGTCAAGGCAGCCCAGCCTGGTCTCATAGACTAGGCGTAATATAGTAAATGTAAATCCGTGAAAACTAAATTAGTATATGTTACTTGGTATGGTTACCCGGTAAAATAAGGGTAAAATTAATAAAAACATATTAAACATATGATAGAAGTTTATTTAACCTGTCTAGGATGAGAGTACCGCAAGCGGCACTCCCCCCCCACCCCCACTGAAAAACCAGTGCCGCGAAATTCAAAAAAAATATTTTTTTTAAATATTTAACTTTCACACATTAAAGTCCAATACAGCTAATGAAAGACACAGATCTTGTGAATCCAGTCAACATGTCCGATTTTTAAAATGTTTTACAGGGAAGACACAATATGTAAAGATGTACATCTATTACCTAAAAACACATTAGCATAATCCACCATCTTTTATTTGTCCACCAACACCAGTAGCTATCACCAATTCGGCTAAACTAAGATATTTATAGCCCCTAACCAAGAAAAAAACTAATCAGATGACAGTCTGATAACATATTTATGGTATGGGATAGGTTTTGTTAGAAAAAAGTGCATATTTCAGGTAGATGGCATAGGTTACAATTGCACCCACCGTCACAAATGGAATAGAAAAACTACTTAGAGCAACGTGTTTACCTACTTACTAATCATCAAACATTTCGTAAAAATACACAGCATACACGAATCGAAAGACACAGATCCTGTGAATACAGACAATATTTCAGATTTTCTAAGTGTCTTACAGCGAAAACACAATAAATCGTTATATTAGCATAGCACATAGCACATAGCAGCCCAGCATTGATTCTAGCCAAAGTGAGCGATAAAAGTCAACATCGCCAAAATATATTAATTTTTTCACTAACCTTCTCAGAATTCTTCAGATGACACTCCTGTAACATCATATTACACAATCCATATAGAGTTTGATCGAAAATGTTTATATTTAGCCACCAAAATCATGGTTAGACAATGTGAAATGTAGCTCAGCTGGTCAGAAAATGTCCATGCGCCACTTAGACAGTGATCTACTCTTATACATAAATACTCATAAACGTGACTAAAAAATATAGGGTGGACAGGGATTGATAGACAATTTAATTCTTAATACAATCGCGGAATTACATTTTTAAAATTATCCTTACTTTTCAATACAGTTTGCGCCAAGCGAAGCTACGTCAAAAAACATGGCGTCCTAAGCCACTAACATTTTTCGACAGAAACACGATTTATCATAATAAAAATGTCCTACTTTGAGCTGTTCTTCCATCAGTATCTTGGGCAAAGGATCCTTTCTTGGGTCCAATCGTCTTTTGGTGGAAAGCTGTCCTCTTGCCATGTGGAAATGCCAACTGCGTTCGGGATGAATTGGAAGCGTGCCCAGCAATTTACAGCGTTTCAGAAATAAATGTCCCAAAATCGCACTAAACGGATATAAATTGCTATAAAACGCTTTAAATTAACTACCTTATGATGTTTTTAACTCCCATAACGAGTAGAAACATGACCAGAGTAATATTACTCCCTCCACTAATGCTTGGAACAAGTGCGGGTCGATGTCCTCCACGCGCATTACGCAGCAAGAAAAGACTTGCTAGCTACAGGTTTTTTTAATTTATAGTGCCTGTGAACGCGCAATCGACCCCATTCAAATCGTCATCACGTAAAGGCATCCAGGGGAAGACGTAAGCAGTGTCCGTATAGTCATAGCAATAACAGTGCCCTTTTAACTGACTCCAGAACAGTGGCCAAAATTTCTGAAATCTGAC
Organism: Salvelinus fontinalis; assembly: GCF_029448725.1. Classification (NCBI taxonomy): domain Eukaryota; kingdom Metazoa; phylum Chordata; class Actinopteri; order Salmoniformes; family Salmonidae; genus Salvelinus; species Salvelinus fontinalis. The sequence continues at coordinate 43,140,259 of NC_074677.1, forward strand.
TCCATGTCAGGGAAATTGCTGTAGAATGGGCTCTGTTCCACTTAGAGACAAAATTTCAACTCCTATAGAAACTATAGACTGTTTTCTATCCAATGATAATAATAATATGCATATTGTACGATCAAGAACTTTGTGGGAAGCCGTTTCAAAAATTACACGATTAGCATAAATAGTCACAACAGCGCCCCCATCCTCAACAGGTTATTAAGGCAAAAACAAAAGGAGGGTGGATGGGTGGGCATATAATGCAAATGTCTAGCAATCTTTGTTCATGGATAACTTTAGTATTTTAGCAACTTTGCAACTACTTACTACTTTTTAGGTAGTTTGGAACCACTTAGCATGTTAGCTAACCCTTCCTCAACCTTAACCCTTTTAGCTACCCCTAACCTTAACCCTTTAACCTAACTCCTAACTGTTAGCCATCTGGCTAACATTAGCATTAGCCACCTAGCCACCTACCTAACGTTAGCAACAAAAAATTGGAATTCGTAACATATTGTACATTTTGCAAATACGTAACATATTTTACAAATTGCACATACAGTGAAAGTCAAAGGTTTGGACACACCTACTCATTCCAGGGTTTTTATTTATTAAAAAAAAAATCTACATTTTAGAATAATAGGGAAGACATCAAAACTATGAAATAACACATATGGAATCATGCAGTAAGCAAAAAAATTGTTAAACAAATCAAATATATTTGAGATTTTTCAAAGTATCCACCCTTTGCGTTGATGACAACTTTGGACACTTGGCATTCTCTCAAACAGCTTCACCTGGAATACTTTTCTCATACTCTTGAAGTATATGCTGAGCACTTGTTGGCTGCTTTTCCTTCACTCTTCAGTCCAACTCGTCCCAAACCATCTCAATTGAGTTAAGCTTGGGTGATTGTGGAGGTCAGGTTATCTGATGCAGCACTCCATCACTCTCCTTCTTTGTCAAATACCCCTTACAAAGCCTGGAGGTGTGTTGAGTCATTGTCCTGTTGAAATACAAATGATAGTACCACTAAGCGCAAACTAGATGGGATGGTGTATTAATGCAGAATGCTGTGGTAGCCGTGCTGGTTAAGTGTGCCTTGAATTCGAAATACATCACTGACAGTGTCACCTGCAAAGCACCCCCACACCATCACACCTCCTCCTCAATGCTTCACGGTGGGAACCACAAATGCAGAGATCATCCGTTCACCTACTCTGTGTCTCACAAAGACATGGCGGTTGGAACCAAAAATCTCAAATTTGGACTCATCAGACCAATGGACAGATTTCCACTGGTCTAATGTCCATTGCTCGTGTTTCTTGGTCCAAGCAGATCTCTTCTTATTATTGGTGTTCTTTAGTAGTGGTTTCTTTGCAGCAAATTGACCATGAAGGCCTGATTCACTCCGTCTCCTCTGAACAGTTGATGTTCAGATGTGTCTGTTACTTGAAGTCTGTGAAGCATTTCGTTGGGCAGCAATTTCTGAGGCTAGTAACTCTAATGAACTTATCCTCTGCATTAGAGGTAACCATGGGTCATTCTTTCATGTGGCGGTTAAAGTAATGATGGACTGTCGTTTCTATTTGCTTATTTGAGCCATTCTTGCCATAATATAGACTTGGTCTTTTACCAAACAGGGCTATCTTCTGTATACCACTGCTACCCTGCCACAACACAACTGATTGGCTCAAACGCATTAAGAAGGAAAACAATTCCACAAATGAACTTTTAACAAGGAACACCTGTTAATTGAAATGCATTCCAGGTGACTACCTCATGAAGCTGGTTGAGAGAATGCCAAGAGTGTGCAAAGCTGTCATCAAGGCGGCTACTTTGAAAAATATCAAATATCAAATATATTTGGATTTGTTTAACACTTTTTTGGTTACTGCATGATTCCATATGTGTTATTTCGTATTTCATAGTAGGACAGACTATGTTTGTTTCCACACTCGGGACTCTGACTCTCTATTGGTTATACAGACTCTTGGCCTCCCATCCTATTCTAACCACCTCTTGCTGGCTTTGTATTCATGTTACCTGATGAAATTGCTGTACGATATGATCTTGTTGCCATTTAATGCATATTCACATGTCATAAATCAACACTGCAGAGCTCTCTCTATCCTCTGCCGTACCCTGATTGTATTACTGGACCATCTACCCTGGACCATCTACTGTTGCTAGCCGCAATTCAGACTTGATATCTGCTCTGATATCTGCTTCACTGATTTCTGCTCTCGTGAAAGCCTGGGTTTTCTACGCGTTAACCCTAGAAGCTTATTGCCTAAAATTGATCAATTGAAAGTGTGGGTTCACAGCTCCAATCCAGATGTATTGGTCATTACTGCGACGTGGCTAAGAAAGAGTGTTTTAAACACTGATGTTAACCTTTCTGGTCATAACCTTTTTTGGTAAGACAGATCTTCCAAAGCTGGTGGAGTAGCAATCTTTAACAAGGAACACCTTCAGTGCTCGGTTGTCTCCACCAAGTCTGTCCCCAAACAATTAGATTTTCTGGTTCTAAGCATTAAACTTTCAAATAGCTCTTTGTTGACTGTTGCTGGGTGTTATTGTCCACCATCAGCACTGGCCTGTACCCTAAATACCCTATGTCTGAATTTGTCCTGCTAGGTGACCTAAACTGGCAGATGCTTAAACCACCTGACCAAGTCCTAAAGCAATGGCACTCCCTAACTCTTTCTTAGATTATTACCAATTCCACAAGGTATGTCTCCAAACACCCAGAAAAGGCTACATTCCTTGATGTTATCATCACAAATAATCCTGATAGGTATCAGTCTGGTGTTTTCTGTAATGACCTTATCGATCATTGTTTTACAGCCTGTGTTCATAATGGCTGCTCAGTGAAACGACCTGTCCTGATTTGTCATAGACGCTTGCTAAAAAACTTTAATTAGCAAGCCTTCCAATCAAATACAATCAAATCAAATACAATTGTATTGGTCACATATGCGTGTTTAGCGAAATGCTTGTGTTTAAGCTCCAACAGTGCAGTAATATTTAACAAGTAATATCTAACAATTTCACAAAAATACCCAAAATACACACAAATCTAAGTAAAGGAATGGAATTAAGAATATATAAATATATGGACGAGCAATGTCAGAGTGGCATAGACTAAGATACAATAGAATACAGTATATACTGTACATATGAGATGAGTCATACAAAATATGTAAACATTATTTAAGTGACTAGTGTTCCATTATTGAAGTGGCCAGTGATTTCAAGTCTATATACATAGGCAGCAGTCTCTAATGTCCTAGTGATGGCTATTTAACAGTCTGATGGCCTTGAGATAGAAGCTGTTTTTCAGTCTCTCGGTCCCAGCCTTGCTGAACCTGCACTGGCCTCGCCTTCTGGATGATAGCGGGGTGAACAGGTAGTGGCCCGGGTGGTTGTTGTCCTTGATAATCTTTTTGGCCTTCCTGTGACATCGGGTGCTGTAGGTGTCCTGGAGGGCTGGTAGTTTGCCCCCGGTGATGCATTGGGCATACCGCACCACCCTCTGGAGAGCCCTGTGGTTGTGGGCGGTGCAGTTGCTGTACCAGGCGGTGATACAGCATGACAGCATGCTCTCAATTGTGCATCTGTAAAAGTTTGTGAGTGTTTTAGGTGCCAAGCCAAATTTCTTCAGCCTCCTGAGGTTGAAGAGGCGCTGTTGCACCTTCTTCACCACACTGTCTGTGTGGGTGGACCATTTCAGTTTGTTCGTGATGTTTACGCCGAGGAACTCGCAGCTTTTCACCTTCTCCACTGAGGTCCAGTCGATGTGGATAGGGGGGTGCTCCCTCTGCTGTTTCCTGAAGTCCACGATCAGCTCCTTAGTTTTTTTGACGTTGAGTGAGAGGTTACTTTCCTGGCACCACATTCCCAGGGCCCTCACCTCCTCCCTGTAGGCTGTCTCGTCACTGCTGGTAATCAAGCCTACTACTGTTGTGTCATCTGAAAACTTGATGATTGAGTTGGAGGCGTGCGTGACCATGCAGTCATGGGTAAACAGGGAGTACAGGAAGGGGCTGAGCATGCACCCTTGTGGGGCCCCAGTGTTGAAGATCAGTGAAGTGGAGGTGTTGTTTCCTACCTTCACCACCTGGGGGCGGCCCGTCTGGAAGTCTAGGACCCATTTGCACAGGGCGGGGTTCAGACCCAAGGCCTCAAGCTTAATGATGAGCTTGGAGGGTACTATGGTGTTGAATGCTGAGCCATATTCACTGAACAGCATTCTTCCATAGGTATTCCTCTTGTCCAGATGGGATAGGACAGTGTGCAGTGCGATGGCTATTGCATCATCTGTGGATATATTGGGGCGGTAAGCAAATGGAAGTGAGTCTATGGTGTCGGGTAAGGTAGAGGTGATATGATCCTTGACTCGTCTCTCAAAGCACTTCATGATGACAGAAGTGAGTGCTACAAGACGATACTCATTTAGCTCAGTTACCTTTGCTTTCTTGGGTACAGGTACAATGGTGGCCATTTTGAAGTTTGTGGGGACAGCAGACTGGGATAGGGAGAGATTGAATATGTCCGTAAACACTCCAGAAAGCTGGTCTGAGGATGCAGCTAGGGATGCCATCTGGGCAGCCTTGCAAGGGTTAACATGCTTAAACATCTTACTCACATCGGCCACAGTCCTTGGCCCGCGTCGTTGGCACTGGGTTATCCTCAAAGCGGGCAAAGAAGGTGTTTAGCTTGTCCGAAAGCAAGATGTCGATGTCTGCAACATGGCTGGTCTTCCTTATGTGGTCTGTGATTGTCTGTAGACTCTGCCACGTACGTCTCGTGTCTGAGCCGTTGAATTGCGACTCCACTTTGTCTCTATACTGACGTTTTGCCTGTTTGATTGCCTTATGGCGGGAATAACTGCACTGTTTGTATTCGGCCATATTCCCAGTCACCATGCCATGATTAAATGCAGTGGTTCACACTTTCAGACCTGGCCTCTGTAAATTGGTATAGAATCAGCTTGATCCCCTATGTCGAAGACTTGGACCTTCATTTTTTATATTTTCAGTGGTATTGTTAACAAACACACCCCCATAAAGTAAAATGAGAATTAAAACAGGTTCAGCCCCTGGTTCGACCGTGATCTGGCAGAGTTACTCCAACTCAAGAATTCCATTTGGCGCAAGGCACACGCATACTCAGGCTGACTGGCTCTCGTTCAGGCAAATGAGAAATAAGTGCACTCAGGCTATCTGGAAGGCCAAGTTAGTTACTTTAAGGAGCAGTTCTCTCTATGTGGGTCTAACCCCAATATGTTCTAAAAAACGGTTAAAGACCTGGAGGATAAACCCTCCGTCTCACAGGTGCCCATGTCCCTTCATGTTGATGATGTGGTTGTTACTGACAAGGAGCACATGGCTGATCTCTATAATCACCACTTCATTAAGTTAGGATTCCTATTTGGATTCAGCCACGCCTCCTTCCCCTTCCAACATTTCCTCATCACCCACCCCTTCTAATGTTTTCCCCTGCCCTGCTACAACGCTTCTCCCTGTAGGTGGTCACTGAGTCCGAGGTGCTAAAGGAGCTTCTTAAACTCTCCTCTCTGGGAAGGCAGCCACGGTGCGTCCTTTATTTAAAGGGGGAGATCAACCTGATCCTGACTGTTATAGGCCAATTTCTATTTTTCCCTGTTTATCAAACGTGTTGGAAAAACTTGTCAATAATCAACTGACTGGCTTTCTTGATGTCATAGTATCTAGTCCCAGTTGGTTTCCGCTCAGGTTATGGATGTGTCACTGCAACTTTAAAGGTGCTAAATTATGTCACCATTGCCCTTGATTCTAAGCAATGTTGTGCTTCTTTTTTTATTGACTTGGCCAAAGCTATTGATTATTATTATTTTTTTCTTATTTTCAATGACGGCCTAGGAACAGTGGGTTAACTGCCTTGTTCAGGGGCAGAGCGACAGATGTTTACCTTGTCAGCTCAGGGATTCGATCTTGCAACCTTTCGGTTACTAGTCCAACGCTCTAACCACTAGGCTACCTGCCGCCCCAAATACGGTAGACCATTCCATTCTTGTGGGCCGGCTAAGGAGTATTGATGTCTCTGAGGGGTCTTTGACCTGGTTTGCTAACTACCTCTCTCAAGGAGTGCAGTGTATTAAGTCAAAAAATCTGCTGTCTCAACCACTCCCTGTCACCAAGGGAGTACCCCAAGGCTCAATCCTAGGCCCCACGCTCTTCTCAATACACATCAACAACATAGCTCAGGCAGTAGGAAGCTCTCTCCTCCATTTATATGCAGATGATACAGTCTTATACCATCCTACCCATGCTAGATTACGGAGGCGCAATTTATAGATTGGCAGGTAAGGGTGCTCTCGAGTGGCTAGAGGTTCTTAACCATTTGGCCATCAGATTTGCCACTAATACTTCTTATAGGACACATCACTGCCCTCTATACTCCTTTGTAAACGGGTCATCTCTGTATACCTGTCGCAAGACCCATTGGTTGATGCTTATTTATGAAACCCTCTTAGGCCTCACTCCCCCCTATCTGAGATATCTACTGCAGCCCTCATCCTCCACATACAACACCTTTTTCTCCCAGCCACATTATGTTAAAGGTCCCAAAAGCACACACATCTCTGGGTTGCTCCTCTTTTCAGTTGGCTGCAGCTAGAGACTGGAACGAGCTGCAACAAACACTCAAACTGAACAGTTTATCTTCCTCTTTTCATTCAAATAATCAATCACGGACATGTACTGACAATTGTGTCTGTTTTGCTTGAGGTAGTGTTGTCTCCACCTCCTTGCCCTTTGTGCTGTTGTCTTTGCCCAATAATGTTTGTACCATGTTGTGTGCTGCTACCATGTTGTTGCCGATGCCATGTTGTGTTGCTACCATGTTGTTGTCATGTTGTGTTGCTGCCATGCTATGAGGTGTCTTAAGCCTTTCTCTTGATGTAGTGTTGTGGTGTCTCCTGTCGTGATGTGTGTTTTATTCTATATTTAAAAAAAATATAGAATAATTCCAGCCCCGCAGGAGGCCTTTTGGTAGGCCGTCATTGTAAATAAGAATTTGTTCTTAGCTGATTCGCCTAGTTAAATAAAGGTTAAATAAAAATAAATAAAATATATTTTTATGTCTTCACTACTATTCTACAATGTAGAAAATAGTAAAAACAAAGAAAAACCCAGGAATGAGTAGGTGTGTCCAAACTTTTGACTGGTACTGTACATTACAAATTGTAATTCGTAACATATTGTATGAATTGCAATTCGTAATGTACCATAATATATCAATTGTAATCACATGTTAATACAACATTTTACCTTGTGGGTTTACGTACAGAATAAAACGAAATGCTCTGAGACCAGGTTGGGCAGCCATGACTCATGTGAGGCTGTGCAATTCCAATATCATCCCACATTCTCACAACCATGACAGGCACAGCACAGTGCTTATCGGGAAAGCCAATTCTCTTGAAAAACTCCCCTATGGCCATGTGGCTATATTGAAAGTAAGACTAAATATTCCCGCAAATTCAATGATCAAAATGAGTTATTCAATATCATGCCAAGCCGGGGGACAAATGTGCGTTTACTTTCTAGTGGGTCTACAGTAGGCCTAACTAGTCTGCAAGTCCACAAAAGCATCCCCTCTATCAATAATTTAAAGAGCATTTCAACATGTTAGGGATTTTAATTGGTATTTTGGCTTGGGTCAAGTTCCCCACTGGGCACAAACTGGTTGAATCAACGTTCTTTCAACGTAATTTGCCAATGTATTGTGATGTGGAATCTACGTGGAAAACACATTGGATTTGAAAAAGTGTTGTTATGAGGGTGAAATTTTAACCACAGGATTAAATCAAATCAAATTGGATTTGTCACATGCGCCGAATACAACAGGTACAACAGGTTCACCTTATAGTGAAATGCTTACTTACAAGCCCTTAACCAACTATTTCGTTTTAAGAAAATACCCCCCAAAAAACAAAAGTAAGAGATAAGAAAAACAAATAATTAAAGAGTAGCAGTAAATAACAATAGTGGGGCTATATACAGGGGGTACAGTTTCAGAGTCAATGTATCAATGTGCGGGGGCACCGGTTAGTCGAGGTAATTGAGGTAATATGTACATGTAGGTAGATTTATTAAAGTGACTATGCATAGATAATAAGAGTGTAGCGGAAGCATAAAAGGGGTGTGGGGGGGGGGGGGGCAATGCAAATAGTCTGGGTAGCCATTTGATTACATGTTCAGGAGTCTTGTGGGTAGAATCTGTTTAGAAGCCTCTTGGACCTAGACTTGGCGCTCCGGTACCGCTTTGTGTGCAGTAGCAGAGAGAACAGTCTATGACTAGGGTGGCTGGAGTCTTTGACAATTTTTAGGGCTTTCCTCTGACACCGCCTTGTATAGAGGTCCTGGATGGCGGGAAGCTTGGCCCCGGTGGTGTACTGGACCGTACGCACTACCCTCTGTAGTGCCTTGTGGTCAGAGGCTGAGCAGTTGCCATACCAAGCAGTGATGCAACCTGTCAGGATGCTCTCGATGGTGCAGCAGTAGAACATTTTGAGGATCTGAGGACCCATGCCAAATCTTTTCAATCTCCTGAGGGAGAATAGGTTTTGTCGTGCCCTCTTCACGACTGTGTTGGTGTGCTTGGACCTTGTTAGTTTGTTGGTGATGTGGACACCAAGGAACTTGAAGCTCTCAACCAATTTCTCGCATGGAATAGCCTTCATTTCTCAGAATGAGAATAGACTGACGAGTTTCAGAAGAAAGTTATTTGTTTCTGGCCATTTTGAGCCTGTAATCGAACCCACAAATTCTGTGGCTCCAGATATACAACTAGTCTAAAGAAGGCCAGTTTTATTGCTTCTTTAATCAGAACAACAGTTTTCAGCTGTGCTAACATAATTGCAAAAGGGTTTTCTAATGATCAATTAGCCTTTTAAAATTATAAACTTGGATTAGCTTACACAACGTGCCATTGGAACACAGGAGTGATGGTTGCTGATAATGGGACTCTGTACGCCTATGTAGATATTGCATAAAAAATCTGCCATTTCCAGCTACAATAGTCATTTACAACATTAACAATGTCTACACTGTATTTCAGATCAATTTGATGTTGTTTTAATGGACAAAAAATAGCTTTTCTTTCAAAAACAAGGACATTTCTAAGTGACCCCAAACTTTTGAACAGTAATGTAAGTGAATTTGACCGAAAACTTTTGGTCCCCTAAAATGGGGGGACTATGTACAAAAAGTGTTGTAATTTCTAATAGTTCCCCCGATGTGGATGAAAATATCCTCAAATTAAAGCTGACAGTCTGCACTCATAGTCATTTTATGATTTCAAAACCAAAGTACTGGAGTACAGAGGCAAAATAAACCAAATGTGTCACTGTCCCAATACTCTTGGAGCTCACTATATATCTCTGTCAATACCTAATAACCTCAGAAAAGATAGAGACATTCTGGTCTTAATATACCGTGTGATGTTATACAATCTGACTAAGTCTGTGTCTATCTGAAACGGCAAATAAAAATGTTGGCACAGAGTCTTGTGTTTGAGTTTAAACCATCTGGGAATGAGAGGAAGCCAAGAGGAGTTTGTTTTTTTGTGGTCCTTCCACCCATTTTATTGATGGAAAGAAAAACACACATGTTCAAACATTTGATTACAATTGGCTTACGGATTTGGGTCCCTTCTCTGACTGGCTGCAGAGCGTGTGTTGTCAGATCTCTTTGCAATTAATTAAGCAGTGAAATGAATCCAGGATTCAATGTTTATTGACATCAACTAGGTGGTGCACAATTGATAGTGCCTTCCCAGCAAACCCGGGAACATTCCCATAACAGATGCACATTCAATTCTAGTTAGGGATTTATCGAACACTAAGAATATAACATACCAAAAACATTCAGAGAATTGTTTTGATAAAATCGATGTATTTATCATAAATGTTTTATATTAAATATCCTTGGAATATTCTCCTAACATTCACTAAAATGCTGTGCATAACATCTGTAACAACCACCACAGAACATTCCCCAAAAGTTTGTATGTTTGTATAAAACATTTGCCTGATGTTGCAAGAATGTTCCTATAACACATTTAATCTGTTCTTTAAAGGTTCCCAGAATGTTTCATTAGCTTGTGGGAAGAGTCTGGTGGGAACATTATGGGGACAAAATATATGTTCCCAAAACACCAACACTGTCCAGCGTGCAGATCATTGCACAATGTTTCTTTTAGGGTGCAAAAAAACATTCACCTGATGTTACAAGAACGTTCCCACAACACATTTTCCATCTGCTGATTCCCACAAATTTCATTAGGTTGTGGGAACATTGTTGGGACAACTGTCCAGTTGTGCTGACATTCAGATAACGTTTGTATCAGCGTGTACAAAACATTCCTTTGATGTTGCAAGAATGTTGACAAAACAGTGTTTCTGAGTCCTTTAAAGGTTCCAAGAACATGTAATTAGGTTGTGGGAACAGTGTGGGTAAATTACGATAGTTTACCGAAATACAAAATATGCTCAGTTGTGATGACATTCATACAATGTTTAAGGTTAGGTTGCACAGGACATTCCCTTAATGTTGTAAGAATGAAATGTTAGTTTTTATGAAGTTCATAGCATATGTCTTTTAAACTTAACATAATATTGATGTTCACTCAATATACATTTTACCTTGTCTTGGAGGTCTTCACAACATTCAAGAGCATTTCGAAAATGGTGTATTTACGTTTGACCTAATATTACCACAACATACTTAGCATGCAAATTAAAGCATAGGAAAGCAGATTGGAATCCATCCACATTATCTTTCTCTCCGGATTTAATGGCAATTCACATTTGAGGACTGTATTTGAGAAACAGTGCATTCGGAAAGTATTCAGACCCCTTGACTTTTTCCACATTTTGTTACGTTACGTTTTTCCTCATTAATCTACGCACAGTACCCCATAATGACAAAGCGAAAACAGGTTTATAGACATTTTTGCAAATAAAAAACAGAAATACCTGATTTACATAAGTATTCAGACCCTTTGCTATGAGACTCAAAATTGAGCTCAGGTGCATCCTGTTTACATTGGTCATCCTTGAGATATTCCTAAAACTTGATTGGAGTCCACCTGTGGTAAATTCAATTGATTGGACATATTTTGGAAAGGCACCCAACTGTCTATATAAGGTCCCACTGTTGACAATGCATGTCAGAGCAAAAACCAAGCCATGAGGTCAAAGGAATTGTCTGTAGAGCTTCGATTGAGGATTGTGTCGAGGCACAGCTCTGGGGAAGGGTACCAAAAAATATGTACATCATTGAAGGTCCCCAAGAAAACCGTGGCCTCCATCATTCTCAAATAGAGGAATTTTAGAACCACCAAGACTGCCTAGAGCTGGCCGCACGGTCAAACTGAGCAATCGGGGAGAAGGGCTTTGGTCAGGGAGGTGACCAAGAACCTGATGGTCATTCTGAAAGAGCTCCAGAGTTCCTCTGTGGAGATGGGAGAACCTTCCAGAAGGACAACCAGCTCTATAGCGCTCCACCAATCAGGTCCTTATGGTAGAGTGGCCAGACGGAAGCCACTCCTCAGTAAAAGGCACATGATAGCCCGCTTGGAGTTTGCCAAAAGGCACCTATAGACTCTCAGACCATGAGAAACAAGATCCTCTAAACAAGATCCTCTGGTCTGATTAAACCAAGATTGATCTCTTTGAACTCTCAAAGTACTGAGTAAAGGGTCTGAATACTTATGTAAATGTCATATTTCAGTTTTTATTTTTAATACATTTGCAAAAATGTTGCTTTGTCATTATGGGGTATTGTGTGTAGATTGATGAAGGGAAAAAAACTATTAAATCTATTTTATAATAAGGCTGTAACGTAAGAAAATGTGGAAAAAGTCAAGGGGTCTGAAAACTTTCCGAATGCACTGTAGAGACACAGGACATTCTTATTTAATTCATAGGACATTTGAACAGCATTTAATCATACAAGCACATCCATATTTTTAACACTTCATATGTTGACAATCTGTATATAATTTCATTCATAGGACATTTGAATTTGAACATTTAATCATACAAACACAACCAGATTTTTTTTTACACTTCCTATGTAAAAAATCTGCATAGAATTTGATTCATTGGAAATTTGAAAAGCATTTCATCATAAAAATAAAAATGTTTTTTTTTACACTTCATACAGTGCCTTCAGAAACCACATTATTCTGTATTCCTACCCCTTGACTTGTTCAACATTTGTTGTGTAACAGCCTTTTTTTCTCACTCATTTACACACAATACTCCAAAATGACAAAGTTAATACATTGTTTTAGAAAATTTTGCAAATGTATTGAAAATGAGATACAGAAATATCTCATTTATATAAGTATTCACACCCCTGAGAAAATACTTTGTAGAAGCACCTTTGGCAGCGATTACAGCTATGAGTCTTTCTGGGTAAGTCTCTAAGAGCTTTCCACACCAGAATTGTGCAAAATTTGCCCATTAGTCAGAATTCTTCAAGCTGTGTCAAATTGGTTGGTGATCATTGCTAAGCAACCATTTACAGGTCTTGCCATAGATTTTTAAGTAGATTTAAGTCAAAACTGTAACTCGGCCATTCAAGAACATTCACTGTCTTCTTGGTAAGCAACTCCAGTGTAGATTTGGTCTTGTGTTTTAGGTTATTGTCCTGCTGAAAGGGGAATTCATCTCTCAGTGTGTAAAAGCAGACTGAACCAGGTTTTCCTCTAGGATTTTGCCTGTGCTTATCCATTTATTTTTTATCCTGAAAAACTCCCCAGTCTTTAACGATTACAAGAATACCCATAACATATTGCAGCCACCACTATGGTTGAAAATATGGAGAAGGCTAGTCAGTAACGTGTTGTACTCAATTTGCCCCAAACATAACATAACATTTGCGAGGCATTGGAAAACCTCCCTGGTCTTCGTGGTTGAATCTCTGTTTGAAATTCACTGCATCACTGAAGGACCTTACAGATAACTGTATGCATATCAGCAGCATACCACCATGCATACCACTGCTGGCTTGCTTCTGAAGCTATACAGGGTTGGTCCTGGTCAGTCCCTGGATGGGAGACCAGATTCTGCTGGAAGTGGTGTTGGAGGGCAAGTAGGAGGCACTCTTTCCTCTGGTCTAAACAATGCCCCAGGGCAGTGTAGGGTACTGTCTTTTGGATGGGATGTTAAACAGGTGTCCTGACTCTCTGAGGTCATTAAAGATCCCATGGCACTTATTGTAAGAGTAGGGGTGTTAACCCCGGTGTCCTGGCTAAATTCCCAATCTGGCCCTCAAACCATCATGGTCACCTAATAATCCCCAGTTTTCAATTGGCTCATTCATCCCTCCTCCTCTCCCCTGTAACTATTCCCCAGGTTGTTGCTGTAAATGAGAATGTGTTCTGAGTCAACTTACCTGGTAAAATAATGGATAAATAAATAAAACATGTGTGGGTGTACTGAGATGAGGCAGTCATTAAAAAATCATGTTGAACACTATTATTGCACACAGAGTGAGTCCGGGCAATATATGTGACTGGGTGAGCAAATTTTTACTCCCTAACTTATTTAGGCTTGCCATAACAAAGGGGTTGAATACTTATTGACTCAATACATTTCAGCTTTTCATTTTCAATTAATTTGTAAAAATGTTTAAAAAAACATCTCATTTTGACATTACAAGTTATTGTGTGTAGGCCAGTGACAAAAAAGCTCAATTTAATCAATTTTAAATTACAAGTACACAGCATATGAAGAGGATGGGTATATTTTTATGTGTTCTGTGTCCTGATTGACCATATTTGGCTGAACAAAGCCACAAGGCTCAGATGGTTAATTATCTGGTTGGAAAACCAAACATTGAAAGTTCAAACCCCACATGTGCAGTTTGTCAGCATATGAAGAGTGATACAGATAGTTGTGTTTGTATGATTAAATACTGTTCAAATGTCCTGTGAATTCAATTAAAAAGCCATGCATGTCTATATCATCAAATTTGATTGGTCACATACACATGTTAATGCGAGTGTAATGAAATGCTTGTGCTTCTAGTTCTGACCATGCAGTAATATCTAACAAGTAATCTAACAATTTCACAACAACTACCTTATACACACAAGTGTAAAGGAATGAATAAGAATATGTACATACAAATATATGGATGAGCGATGGCCGTGCGGCATAGGCAAGATGCAGTTGATGGTATAGAATACAGTATATACATATGAGATGAGGAATGTAGAGTATGTAAACATTATATAAAGTGACTAGTGATAGGAGGGCAACAACACAGCAGCAGGACCGCTACCTCCGCCTTTGAGCAGGAGGAGCACTGCCAGAGCCCTGCAAAATGACCTCCAGCAGGACACAAATGTGCATGTGTCAGCATATGGTCTCACAAGGGCTCTGAGGATCTCATCTCGGTACCTAATGGCAGTCAGGCTACCTCTGGCGAGCACATGGAAGGCTGTGCGGCCTCACAAAGAAATGCCACCCCACACCATGACTGACCCACCGCCAAACCGGTCATGCTGGAGGATGTTGCAGGTAGCAGAACGTTCTCCACGGCGTCTCCAGACTCTGTCACGTCTGTCACATGTGCTCATGTGCTCAGTGTGAACCTGCTTTCATCTGTGAAGAGCACAGGGCGCCAGTGGCGAATTTGCCAATCTTGGTGTTCTCTGGCAAATGCCAAACGTCCTGCACGGTGTTGGGCTGTAAGCACAACCCCCACCTGTGGACGTCGGGCCCTCATACCACCCTCATGGAGTCTGTTTCTGACAGTTTGAGCAGACACATGCACATTTGTGGCCCGCTGGAGGTCATTTTGCAGGGCGCTGGCAGTGCACCTCCTTGCACTAAGGCGGAGGTAGCGTTCCTGGGGTTGGGTTGTTTCCCTCCTACGGCCTCCTCCACGTCTCCTGATGTACTGGCCTGTCTCCTGGTAGCACCTCCATGCTCTGGACACTACGCTGACAGACACAGCAAACCTTCTTGCCACAGCTCGCATTCATGTGCCATCCTGGATGAGCTGCACTACCTGAGCCACTTGTGTGGGTTGTAGACTCCGTCTCATGCTACCACTAGAGTGAGAGCACCGCCAGCATTCAAAAGTGACCAAAACATCAGCCAGGAAGCATAGGAACTGAGAAGTGGTCTGTGGTCACCACCTGCAGAATCACTCCTTTATTGAGGGTGTCTTGCTAATTGCCTATAATTTCCACCTTTTGTCTATTCCATTTGCACAACAGCATGTGAAATTTATTGTCAATCAGTGTTGCTTCCTAAGTGGACAGTTTTATTTCACAGAAGTGTGATTGACTTGGAGTTACATTGTGTTGTTTAAGTGTTCCCTTTATTTTTTTGAGCAGTGTAGTTATACTATATAGTCTTCAAATGTAATTTGGCATTACATCTGGAGAGAAGCATAGTTGGAATGTTTTCCAATATGCTTTAAGGAGCTACACCTTTGCATGCTGAGAATGTTTTGTTAATATTAGGTCAAACTTAAATATAATTTTCCTAAGCCTCAAAGACAAGGTACAATGTATATTATGTGAACATCAAAGGAATATTATATTAAACCTAAAACAAATGTGCTATGAACGTCATAAAAAGGGAATGTCCTGTGCAACGTAACTTAAACGTTGTATGAATGTCCTCACAACTGAGCATATTTTCTGTTTTGAGAAGTTATCTCTTATAATGTACCCACACTGTTCCCACAACTTAATTAAATATTCTGGGAACCTTTTAAAGAACTCAGAAAGTCTGTTCTGTCAACATTCTTGCAACATCAAAGGAATGTTTTGTACACCCTGATACCAACGTTGTCTAAATGTCAGCACAACTGGACAGTTGTTGTGTTTTGGGAACCTACAGTATCTCCTGTCATATCCACACAATGTTCCTACAACCTAAATAGATATTTTAGGAATTTTTAAAGAACATAAAATGTGTTGTGAGAATGTTCATGCAACACCAACAAATGTGTTTTGCAACCGAATAGAAGTAGTGTAATCAAATCAAATCAAATTGTATTTGTCACATGCGGCGAATACAACCTTACAATGAAATGCTGACTTACAAGCCCTTAACCAACAATGCAGTTTTAAGAAAAATAAGTGTGAAGAAAGTATTTACTAAATAAACTGAAGTAAAAAAAGAAGAAAAAATTGAAAATAACAAATAATTAAAGAGCAACAATAAAATAACAGTAGCGAGGCTATCTACAGGGGGTACGGTACAATGAGTCAATGTGCGGGGACACAGGTTTGTCAAGGTAATTGAGGTAATAGGTACATGTAGGTAGAAGTAAAGTGACTATGCATGGATAATAAACAGAGAGTAGCAGCAGCGTAAAAGGGTAGCCATTTGATTAGCTGTTCAGGAGTCTTATGGCTTGGGGGTAGAATCTGTTAAGAAGCTCCGGTACCATGCGGTAGCAGAGAGAACAGTCTATGACTAGGAAGTCTTTGGCAATTTTTAGGGCCTTCCTCTGACACCGCCTGGTATAGAGGTCCTAGATGACAGGAAGCTTGGCCCCAGTGATGTACTGGGGCCATACGCACTACCCTCTGTAGTGCCATGCAGTCGAAGGCCTCTTCCCACAACCTAATGAAACATTCTGGGAACCTTTTAAAGAACAGATTAAATGTGTTCTAGGAACGTTCTTGCAACATCAGGTGAATGTTTTATATAAACACGACTGGACAGTTTTTTGTGTTATGAGAACATTAGCCGTGACCGAACAAATGTCCTGGGAACCAGAATCAATTTTGGCTTGCTTGGTTTGTACTGTATGTTCATCATATTCAGTACATGCATTGAGTTGGTGAGTTCATGTTGCCTTGGTCACCATGTCATTGCAGAAAACGTTTTGCCTTTAGCTAAAAGTGAACTGTTGAGTGTATCAGGTCATTGTTGCCCATGCTTCCACATGTGCTTCCAGTCGCTCATTTGGTTAAAACATGGTGCTGGCAACACCAGGGTTCGATTCCCGCATGAGCCACATTTCCGTTAATATACGTGTCACTGTCAATGCTGACAGTTCTACTAAATGGCCATATTACAAGGCACATCTCTCTCTTCCCTCGAAAGCACTACCTGCTGACTCTGATGGCAGTGGCGGCGCGGGTCTACCGCCACCCCAGTCTGAAGAACTCAGTGAGCCTGGTGGTTGTGAAGATGCTGGTGGTGGAGGACGAAGATGTAGGGCCCCAGGTGTCCAGCAACGGAGGAATGGCCCTCAGGAACTTCTGTAACTGGCAGCAGCTCTTCAACCCCTCCAGCCAGAGGCACCTGGAACACTACGATACGGCCATCTTATTCACCAGACAGGTGAGAACATAGAGCGTTAGACATTCCATCTCAATCACCCAGCACACGACGACACAACTATCCAATTCACCAGACAGGTGAGATGAACCCTATTACTCTTTTACTCTCTTGTGCTGACCACACAGTACTAGCTCAAATGTTTTATTTTAACATTGTCCTTTTCAGTATGGTTCCAGCAACTATGGTGGATGCAAAACCAGGCCATGCTCGGTGCAGCTTGGTTTGGCTCTGTTCAGTGTGAAAAGCAGGCACGTGCACAGATAGGGTGGCACGTGCACAGATAGGGCTCCACCTGTGCAGCGCAGGAGGCTGCTGAGGGGAGAACGGCTCATAATAATGGCCGGAACGGCGCAAATGGAATGGCATCAAACACATGGAGACCATATGTTTGATGTATTTGATGCCATTCCACCTATTACGCTCCAGCCATTACCACCAGCCCATTCTCCCAAATGAAGGTGCCATCAACCTCCTGTGTTGTGCAGAGCACATGCCCCTTTGCCCTTCCAGTCTCCAAAGTACCCTTTTGGATTGTGGTATAATTTGGGGGATGCCTGTCTGTAAGTGTAACTGAAACTAGAGCTTAAATGGCTTTGTTAATACTGAATCCCCCTTCACTGTGTGCTTTAGATACCACACAGTTACATTTCCTTTCTCCCCAAATCTACTGGTTGCCATGTATTTGCTTCATTTTACGATGGAAACACTGACAAATATGTTTTGCTGGCAAGAGCTTCACTTTTAGGGGGAAAACCCCCTCTGTCTGGAACAAACGTAGCAATGTCTGGATATCAGTGTCTGAAATGTGTCCCTCCTCTTCCTACTCTCCCTACTCCCCTAGCCCTTTTCCTCTCCTCTCCTCTCCTCTCCTCTCCTCTCCTCTCCTCTCCCTCTACCCCATATAGGATATCTATGGGCAGATGAGTTGTGAGATGCCTACTACTCTTGCCCTCCTCATGCCCTCTCTCTCTGTACCCCCTATGCAGGACATCTGTGGTCAGAGGAGCTGTGACACCTTGGGGGTGGCTGACGTGGGCACCATGTGTGACCCCAAGAGAAGCTGCTCTGTGATAGAGGATAACGGTCTTCAGGCCGCCTACACCGTGACACACGAGCTAGGTATGTTAATACGCAATAGAAATACGAGCGTGGTATGTTACAGTAACACACTATGGAACAAATGGCATGCTTGTGTGTTTCCTATCTCACAAGGTATGACACTTTAGTAAAAGGCCAATGTGGATGGATGTCCAGTACTTCTCCTAAGTCACTTGTCATGGTTGTCCTGCTTTTGCCTCTTGTTTTCACCACGGAACCATCCGGCGAGCTTAAATGAGAGCAAAGTTAGAAAAGTACATGATGTAAGCGTCGGCTCTCAGCGGCGCCTTCTTCTTTATCTCCTCAGGTCATGTACTCAGCATGCCTCATGACGACTCTAATAACTGTATCAGATGGTTCGGACACCTGGATGGGCCACACATGATGGCGTCTGTGTTCTTTAGCCTCAACGAGACGTTGCCATGGTCGCCATGTAGCGCCCGCTATGTCACAGAGTTCTTCGACAATGGATACGGTAGGATAACTTACCCTTTTAAACCTTTTTATCCCAGTGCTTTCTTCTCTACTCTTTTAATCTATTCTCTTCTCTCTAACCACTGTATCAAGTGTCGATGTATTGAGTCAGATGTATTGGCTGGAATCATGATTCCCCCGATGCACTACTTACTACACAGAAACATAATTGTATCGACAGTTTGTTCTTATTGGTTAACATGTGGTTCCCAGCTTTCATTTGGTTTTGGTCATGAGGTAGCATTCCAGACAAACTGAATCTGAGTAAAAACAGTTTGCGGTTGCATTAAGTTTGAATAACAGTTTTGAGACATTTGTCCTAAAGGGCCATAGGCTGTTATTATGCAGTTAATAGAAACCTACCACAGAGAGTGTGCTATGTAATTTAGGACTCAGAGAGTGGGGAGAAATCCCTATATAATATGAACCCCTAACATTTCACAAGTTTATTTTATTCCTCTCTCTTTTTAAAAAGCCCATTCTGCCTAAACTCGCTCCATCAACCACTATTTATGGTCTCTGAAAACCACTATTTGTAATTTTGCTGAGAGTGTCCAAACTAACAGTCCTTGGAGAGTAAGCTCTTCTCTCTTTGCAGTGTGAGGCTCTTCTCTTCACTTCTGTCTGCTCATGGCAGCGCAGAGACACAGACAGCACTGTAATAATTCAGATGACACACACACACACACAGCAGACATGCCTGAGATTGCTGGGAGAAGGCATCTCAAGATTGATGTTCCTGCTCCTGGAATGGAAGATATCAAATCTAAGGCAAAGCAGATATTTGTGTTGCGAAATAGCATACATTTTTCTCAGTCAATGTTTTAATCCCCCATCGATATTTCAGTCTCCACTTTGATTTCTCTCTCAAATTCAAAAATTCAAGTTGCTTTAATGCAATGAAAAAAACATTGCGTCAATATTCCCAAAGCAACAATATACACAATATACATTGTAATAAAATAGTCTCTCTGTCTCTCTCTCTCTCTCTCTCTGTTTCTCTGACTCATCTGCTGGTGAGTCACACATTCCAGCTTTAACAACTGTTTTCCCTCACAGAGAAGAGAAAATGAGTGTAGCCAAGCACATGTTGTCTTTACCGGCCTTGCCACAGATATATAGTGAACTGATGTTGCAGAATTCTCCTCTGTTAAAGGGGCCATACCACTAAAAAGATCTAACAAAATAGGATTAAGCAACATACTGTACCAGGGCAGAGAGGCAGTAACTCTTCTGTCCGACATGCACATCAATGCCAAGAGTTAAAGTATATTTTTCTACATAAGAGTTCATGAAGAAAAGCTGCTTCAAAAGCCTAAAGTTAAATGTAATGTTTGGCAATGATCTACAACCATTTCTATCACCCGATTCAGCCACTGGATATGGTGTTACCTTCCGGCAACAGAATCTTTAGAGGCAAAGAATGTATCTTCCCGTTAAACACATCTTTGTGTATTTGGCCATTTCATTCTGCTATGAAAATAGCCCCCTCAAGCTAAACCTGTTGTAGACCTGTTTTAGGTTTGCAAAAAAAATAAACAGAAGAGTCAAAATTTCACGTGCTTTCAGGCGGACTGGCACCCAGTTGCAGTTGTCGTTTCCTGGTGACTGATAGAAGAGGAACGTGTGTTCCCACCTTCATCAGAGCTTTTTAGCCCCCCCAGGTCTTCTTAACACCTATAATACAGTACTGTATGTACAGGTCTTTGGTCACCCCTGAGTTTACTGGAACGTTCACGCCTGCTGTTGTGTCTGTGCCTGTTTGCTTATGTAGCTAGACCATCGTTGTATACGATCAGTTATTCTCAACTGACTCAATGAATACAAAATGCGTCTCTTTCCCAGGTGACTGTCGGCTGATCTAGAAAGGGCCAAGTAAATCAATTTGATTGACTGATTTGTGCCTGCTTTATGTTCCTCTCTCCCAGGTGACTGTCTGTTGGATCCTCCAGAGCGGACTCTCCCTCTCCCTGTTGATCCCCCTGGTGCCTCCTACAACCTGGACCGTCAGTGCCAGCAGGCCTTCGGGGAGGAGTTCACCCTGTGTCCGGACACCCCAGAAGACCAGACTTGCAGCCAGCTGTGGTGCCGGGAGGAGGGCCAGCCACACTGCACCACCCGGAACGGCAGCCTGCCCTGGGCTGATGGCACGCTCTGCTGGGCTGGGACCAACACCACCTGTCAGGGAGGTGTCTGTGCTGCAGTGACTGATCAGCAGAAAAGAGAGGTACTATATGTACAGTTGAAGTACATACACTTAGGTTGGAGTCATTAAAACTCGATTTTCAACCACTCCACAAATGTCTTGTTAACAAACTATAGTTTTGGCAAGTCGGTTAGGACATCTACTTTGTGCATGACACAAGTCATTTTTTCAACAATTGTTTACAGACAGATTATTTCACTTATAATTCACTGTATCACAATTCCAGTGGGTCAGAAGTTATATACACTAAGTTGACTGTGCCTTTAAACAGCTTGGAAAATTCCAGAAAATTATGTCAGGGCTTTAGAAGCTTCTGATAGGCTAATTGACATAATTTGAGTCAATTGGAGGTGTACCTGTGGATGTATTTCAAGGCCTACATTCAAGCTCAGTGCCTCTTTGCTTGACATCATGGGAAAATCTAAAGAAATCAGCCAAGACCTCAGAAAAAAAATTGTAGACCTCCACAGGTCTGGTTTATCCTTTGGAATCAAGTTCCAAATGCCTGAAGGTACCATCATCTGTACGATTAATAGTACGCATGTATAAATACCATGGGACCACGCAGCCGTCACACCACTCAGGAAGGAGACGCGTTCTGTCTCCTAGAGATGAATGTACTTGTTGCGAAAAGTGCATATCAATCCCAGAACAACAGCAAAGACCTTGTGAAGATGCTGGAGGAAACAGGTACAAAAGTATCTACATCCACAGTAAAAACAGTCCTATATCGACATAACCTGAAAGGCCGCTCAGCAAGGAAGAAGCCACTGCTCCAAAACCGCCATAAAAAAGCCAGACTACAGTTTGCAACTGCACATGGGGACAAAGATTGTACTTTTTGGAGAAATGTCCTCTGGTCTGATGAAACAAAAATAGAACTGTTTGGCCATAATGACCATCGTTATGTTTGGAGGAAAAAGTTGGGAGGCTTGCAAGCCAAAGAACACCATCCCAACCGTGAAGCACAGGGGTGGCAGCATCATGTTGAGGGGGTGCATTGCTGTAGGAGGGACTGGTGCACTTGGCATCACGAGGATGAGGCATCACGAGGCATCACAAGGATGGAAAATTATGTGGATATTTTGAAGCAGCATCTCAAGACATCAGTCAGGAAGTTAAAGCTTTGTTGCAAATGGGTCTTCCAAATAGACAATGACCCTAAGCATACTTCCAAAGTTGTGACAAAAGGGCTTAAGGACAACAAAGTCAAGGTACTGGAGTGGCCATCACATAGCCCTGACCTCAATCCCATAGAAAATTTGTGGGCAGAACTGAAAAAATGTGTGCAAGCAAGGAGACCTACAAACCTGACTCAGTTACACCAGCACTGTCAGGAGGAATGGGCCAAAATTCACCCAACTTATTGTGGGAAGCTTGTGGAAGGCTAACTGAAACGTTTGACCCAAGTTAAACAATTTAAAGGCAATGCTACCAAATACTGATTGAGTGTATGTAAACTTCTGACCCACAGGGAATATGATGAAAGAAATAAAAGCTGAAATAAATCACTCTCTACTAATATTCTGACATTTCACATCATTAAAATAAAGTGGTGGTCCTAACTGACCTAACACAGGGAATTTTTACTAGGATTAAATGTCAGGAATTGTGAAAAACTGAGTTTAAATGTATTAGGCTAAGGTATATGTAAACTTCCGACTTCAACTGTATTCTGAACCATTCTGATTTTCGCTCTGTCTGAGTGACTGGCTAAATCCTCCATCCTGCATAGGGATCGGATGATTGTGTCTGAGGCACTAAATCCTCCATCCTTCTGCATAGGGATCGGATGATTGTGTCTGAGGCACTAACTTCTCCAGGCACTAACTGATTGTGAGGCACTAACTGATTGTGTGATTTATGAACCCTCTTACCTGCCTGAAAAAAAGATGTTTATATAGGTTACCTCAACGATTTACTATCTACTTCTGCTTTTTGTATGTAGTGTTTATGTCATAGCCTCCAGGATTTCTCTCTTGTAGTCTTTCTCTTCTGACTTTCTCTCTCTTGCGCTCTGTTTCTCTCACCGTCTACACTTGACCATGACAGGTATTATTTATTTTCACTGTTTTGGTGAGAGACAGTTTCTGGCTCCCGTCTGTTTCAATACTTCATCTTCAGAAATAGAATGTAGCCTCATTTTGTCATGTGCCCCCATCCGGCCCTGGCCCTATGCCCGGCCCCAGCACCAGCCATGTCGCGTGGCAGCTGAAAATAATAAATCCCTGTCTTATTCAGACCCCCAAATGTCAGTCTGAGAGCCCGGCTTAGTATATTTGGTTCAGGCCTTTAAAAAGTAAGTATATTTAAAAACAGCCAGGCCTATTCCAAGGGACTAGCTTGTGATTCCAGACACTCTGGCTGTTAGAGGAGTTGTTGCAGCCAACTCGTAAAAGCCCCCGAGAAATGAAATGCTGTGTCTTAGTAGCACATGCCAGGAGCTGTGAGTACGCACAAGAGGCAGTTACACGCGTGGCAGACTGCAGGCCAGGCCACTATGTGCCACAAGAGATGCCAAACAAAAAAAAACCTAAGCAAGCAAAGAAAAACTCTTGTCAAGACTGCCATGTAGTAATTGTTTTCAAATGACATGGGTAGGGAATATCATTACTGAGCATAGAGATTCAATTTTTTTTGTAGTGTGAATCATTTCATTTCACATGTTCACTCAAAGCCTGTAAACTTTGTGACAACAGTTGAAGGGTTCTAAACACAATTTCATTGATTGAATTACTGATTGATCTGTCTGGTTGTATCTTGTAGGAGCCTGTGGACGGAGGGTGGGGTGTGTGGGGCCCCTGGGGGTCGTGCTCCAGGTCATGTGGCGGAGGGGTGGAGTTTTCCCAGAGAGAATGCACTGATCCCAAGCCACAGAACGGAGGAGCATACTGTGCGGGACAGAGAGCCAAGTACCAGACTTGTCACATACAGGCCTGCCAAGATGAGCATGGTAAATTAACACTAACAATGAATCACTATATCCAAATCAATAACTGATCAATATATCCACACCTCAACAATCACATTGGGCGGGCACCCAAGCACAGACACACACATCCACATGCGAACACACGCACTCTACACACACGTACACATGGATTTTGTATTGTAGATATGAGGTAGTAAAGTAGTGGCCTGATGGTACACACTTAATGTGTTGTGAAAAGTGTTATGAAATGTAATGTCATGTAATATTTGTAATTGTATATAACTGCCTTAATATCGCCTTGGCAGCAGCTAATGGGGATCCTTAATAAACACAAATACATCTTCCATATGGTGCATGGCAATGATAGCATTTTCAAATGTACACAGTTGGCATTATCACATACAGTATAGATACAAGGCCAGTTTAATTGGTAGTATAAGAGTTTCCTTGGCATGCTGGGAATGTCATCAGTAGAGCTAGGATTGATAATGATATGCCACGGTCGTTTTCCCAGGCAAGAGCTTCAGAGATGAGCAGTGTGAGAAGTACAACAGCGACCGATACCTGGACATGCATGGGAACATCAAGCAGTGGATCCCCAAGTACAACGGCGTCTCACCACGGGACAGGTGCAAACTGTTCTGCAGGGCAAGGGGCAGCAATGAATTCAAAGTCTTCGAGGCCAAGGTAGCTATAACTCGACTCAAATTTGAAATAGTTCCCAGCTGGTTGAAATTACGTCATTATAACCAGAAACCAGTTTTTTGATCACTGAGTTGATTCATTATCAACTTTACAGTGCTCTAGGAGTTTAGGCTAATACTTCGCATCATTTTTCTATGTCGTTTTCAAGGTTGTTGATGGCACCACCTGTGGCCCAGACACCACCTCCATCTGTGTCCAGGGACAGTGCGTCAAAGCTGGCTGCGACCAGGTGATCGGCTCCAGTGTGAAGCTGGACAAATGTGGCGTGTGTGGGGGTGATGGAACAATCTGCAGGAAGATCACTGGATCGATGAATAAAGCCATGTGAGTCAAATAAATATATTCCGGATTCAACTCCTTTGAGGGCAGTGTTGTCTCTCTAAAATCGTGAAAATGGCTGACCGATTCACGTCTTTCCACGATGATTCTGATGTCATAGAAAGCCTTCAAATGCCGGTCATGGAAAGCCATTAGCAAGTATAAGCTTTCAACTGAACCGTTCCTCTTGTCTTAATTTTAATTCAACACAGATTCGGCTACAACGACATTGTGACCATTCCGGCCGGGGCCACCAACATCGACATCAAGCAAAAGAGCCACCGCGGGATCAAACACGATGGCAACTACCTGGCCTTGAAGACAGAGGTTTCCTACATCCTGAACGGGAATTTCTCTGTGTCCACAGCAGAGCAGGACATCCCAGTCCTGGGCGCCGTACTCCGGTATAGTGGTTCCTCCACCACCCTGGAGAGGCTCTTGAGTTACCAGAAGCTCCGACAGGCAGTCACTGTCCAACTCCTGTCCACAGCCGGAGACGCCTCTCCCCCTAGGGTCAAGTACACCTTTTTCCTCCCCAGGGATGTCCCCTTCACCAAGCCCGGAGCTGAGGGTAGAGCTTCGCTACATGCGATTCTGCCACTAGGGGGCTCAGAGTGGGCTCTGGGGGAGTGGTCCGAGTGCTCCAAGAGCTGCGGCTCAGGTTGGTCAAGAAGGAACATAGAGTGCCGGGACGGGGCAGGCACCCTGTCCTTCTCTTGTGATGAGGACCTGCGGCCGGCAGACATCCGGCCGTGTGGGGACCTGCCCTGCCCTGTCTGGCAGATGGGTCCCTGGTCGGCATGCTCAAGGACATGTGGTGTGGGGGTGCGCCATCGAAGCGTGCTGTGTATTGACTACACCGGTAAGATGGTGGAGCTAGGGAAATGTAACCTCGCCAAGAGGCCAGGGGTGGTTTCTTCAGAGTGCAGCTACCAGGACTGCTGAGTCTGTGCTGATAAAGCAGAAAGGGAAAGGGCAGTTGGTGGCAGTGGTGGGATCCGAGCCCGAGGGAAGTAGTGTAGGAAGCTAGTTAGTTAGTCAACTAACCAATGCACAACCCTTTCTCAACCACCACAACCATGCTTCAGAGACAAGCAGGGAAGCTAGACTAATCAAGAGTGGTCGGTTCACTATATCAACCAGAACCAAAACTGTGGTTTGGCTTGGTGGTAGAAATATTTCACATTTGATAGATTAACTTAATTATTTCTATGTTTATTTCCTTGATGATGTCATAGCTTCAAAACAACTATTGGCGGTTTGTTTTCCAACAGAGATCTACCTCAAAGGATGTAAAAATAATCAACTATCACTCCTTAACCTGACGTTTCTGTTTGCATCTAGCTTAACACATTATCAAAAGGCACACCTTACCTTTCCACCAATGCTGCTGATCTGCCGCTGGAGTGGTTGAATACCACTATCATTCATTTTCGTCGGGCCACATGCCCCCCTTTTGAACACACATGCCCTCAAATCAATTCAAAGTGTACCACCTAATCAAATCAAGTGACATTCAATATTTTAGGGAATAAAGAAAAACTTTTTTCATATGAATAGAGAGACAATACATCAAATCAAATTTAATTTCTCACATGTGCCAAATACAACAGGTGTAGACCTTACAGTGAAAAGCTTACTTACAAGCCCTTAACCAACAATGCAATTTTAAGAAAATACCACAACAAAAGTGAAATAAGAATAACAAATAATTAAAGAGCAGCAGTAAATAACAATAGCAGGGCTATATTCAAGGGGTACCGGTACAGAGTCAATGTGCGGGGGCACCGGTGTCGAGGTAATTGAGGTAATATGTACATGTAGATAGAGTTATTAAAGTGACTATGCATAGATAATAACAGAGAGTAGCAGCAGCGTAGAAGAGGGGGGCAGGGCAGTGCAAATAGTCTGGAGTAGCTGTCTTATGGCTTTGGGGTAGAAGCTGTTTCGAAGCCTCTTGGACCTAGACTTGGCGCTCCGGTACTGCTTGCCGTGTGGTAGCAGAGAGAACAGTCTATGACTAGGGTGGCTGGAGTCTTTGACAATTTTTAGGGCCTTCCTCTGACACCACCTGGTATAGAGGTCCTGGATGGCAGGAGGCTTGGCCCCGGTGATGTACTGGGCCGTACGCACTACCCTCTGTAGTGCCTTGCGGTCAGAGGCCGAGCAGTTGCCATAGCAGGCAGTGATGCAACCCGTCAGGATGCTCTCGATGGTGCTGCTGTAAAACCATTTGAGGATCTGAGGACCCATACCAAATCTTTTCAATCTCCCGAGGGGGAATAGGTTTTGTTGTGCTCTCTTCACGACTATCTTGGTGTGCTTGGACCATGTTAGTTAGTTGGTGATGTGGACGCCAAGGAACTTGAAACTCTCAACCTGCTCCACTACAGCCCCGTCGATGAGAATGGGGGCGTGCTCGGTCCTCCTTTTCCTGTAGTCCACAATCATCGCCTTTGTCTTGATCACGTTGAGGGAGAGGTTGTTGACCTTGCACCGCATGGTCAGGTCTCTGACCTCCTCCCTATAGGCTGTCTCATCGTTTTTAGTGATCAGGCCAACCACTGTTGTGTCATCAGCAAACTTAATGATGGTGTTGGAGTCGTGCCTGGCCCTGCAGTCATAAGTGAACAGGGAGTACAGGAGGGGACTGAGCACACACCCCTGAGGGGCCCCTGTGTTGAGGAGCCATATCGGAACATCTGAAACCCTGTTCCATTCTGTCTGTATTTCTGGAACACTGGAGCATGTTTTTAATGCCAAGTCTCTGGTCACAGAGTTAAACTCACACTATCATATTTCTCACATAAATCAGAGCTATTTAATCAAGTAGGGATGATCGAAACAAACCCACATAACCTTTTCAATTTGCTTGACTATTTATCGCTTGCTGAAATATGCATATTCATGATAGAAGTACTAGTTATTAAGACTTAATTCTATATCCACAGCTAGTTGGAATGGTTTTGTGGCATTCTTTTAAAACAAATGTCTGTCGTGTTAATAACAAGGAGATTGTATTTATTTTCTTAACTTTGTGTTTGTTATTATTCTTGGCCATGGTGAATGCTGTAGATAAACATTTTATGACTTATGTTTAAGGAACTAACGACAAGGAAAACAATGGAATATCTGTATCTAACGTCAAACATGTACATGATGCTTCATTTGAAATATGCTGTCCCAGAAAATATGGCATTATGAAAGGTGAGCTGAAGAATAATACTTTTGAGCTCAAGTGAAACGAGCATAGCAGCTATTGAAATGGTGTAAATGTACTTTATGATGCCACAACCTAGATGTCATTCATTCATTTGTGTTAAATAGCATGTCGAATCGCAGCTTCTTTTAGAAGTGAAATAAGAAATGAGAAGTTGTTTACGTAGATAGTAGATACACTCCTAATGTGGTTAAAGTCTAATCCATACATTCTTAGAAAAAAGTTCCAATGGGTTCATCAGCTGCCCCCATGGGAGAACTCTTTTTGGTTCCATGTAGAGGGAACCAGATACCTTTTGGGTTCCATGTAGAGGAACCCGAAAGGGTTGTACCTGGAATCAAAAGGGCTCTACCTGGAACCAAAAAGGGTTCTCCAAAGGGTTCTCCTATGTGGGTAGCCGAATAACCATTTTAGGTTCTAGATGGCACCTTTATTCTAACACTGTACAACTCAGAGTAACAGAGAAAGAGGTCATGGTTTCCATGTACTCTGTTAAGTAGAAATACAATATGTTGTATATTTGAGCTAAGGGTCATTTCCACTCTCTGGGTGGAATGAGAACAGAAGTTTATAAGACACAGCAACAACTGAATCTGTTTAATGGTCATTTAAGTTCATAGTTAATTGCTACAGTTGAAGTCGGAAGTTTACATACACTTGAGCCAAATACATTTAAACTCAGTTTTTCACAATTCCTGACATTTAATCCGAGTAAAAATTCCCTGCTATGGTCAGTTAGGATCACCACTTTATTTTAAGAATGTGAAATGTCAGAATATTAGTAGAGAGAATTATTTATTTCAGCTTTTATTTATTTCATCACATTCCCACTGGGTAAGCAGTTTACATACTAATTGAGTTTATTTGGCCGCATTGCCTTAATAAGTTGGTTAAATTTTGGCCCATTCCTCCTGACAGAGCTGTTGTAACTGAGTCAGGTTTGTAGGCCTCCTTGCTCGCACATGCCTTTTCAGTTCTGCCCACAAATTTTCTATGGGATTGAGGTCAGGGTTATGTGATTGCCACTCCAATACCTTGACTTTGTTGTCCTTAAGCCATTTTGCCACCACTTTGGAAGTATGCTTGGGGTCATTGTCCATTTGGAAGATCCATTTGCGACCAAGCTTTAACTTCCTGACAGATGTCTTGAGATGTTGCTTCAATATATCCTCTTAATTTTCCATCCTCGTGATGCCATCTATTTTGTGAAGTGCATCAGTCCCTACTGCAGCAAAGCACCCCCACAACATGATGCTGCCACCCCTGTGCTTCATGGTTGGGATGGTGTTCTTTGGCTTGCAAGCCTCCCAACTTTTTCCTCCAAACATAACAATGGTCATTATGGCCAAACAGTTCTATTTTTGTTTCATCAGACCAGAGGACATTTCTCCAAAGAGTACGATCTTTATCCCCATGTGCAGTTGCAAACCATAGTCTGGCTTTTTTATGGCGGTTTTGGAGCAGTGGTTTATTCCTTGCCGAGCGGCCTTTCAGGTTATGCCAATATAGGACTTGTTTTACTGCGGACATAGATACTTTTGTACCTGTTTCCTCCAGCATCTTCACAAGGTCCTTTGCTGTTGTTCTGGGATTTATTTGGACTTTTCGCACCAAAGTACGTTCATCTCTAGGAGACAGAACGAGTCTCCTTCTTGAGCGGTATGCCAGCTGTGTGGTCCCATGGTGTTTATACCCATGGTGTTTATACTATTGTTTGTACAGATGAACGTGGTACCTTCAAGCGTTTGGAAATTGCTCCCAAAGGATGAACCAGACATGTGGAGGTCTACACTTTTTTCTGAGGTGTTGGCTGATTTCTTTAGATTTTCCCATGATGTCAAGCAAAGATGCACTGAGTTTGAATGTAGGCCTTGAAATACATCCACAGGTACACCTCCAATTGACTCAAATTATGTCAATTAGCCTATCAGAAGCTACTAAAGCCATGACATCATTTTCTGGAATTTTCCAAGCTGTTGAAAAGCACAGTCAACTTAATGTATGTAAACTTCTGACCCACTGGAATTGTGATACAGTGAATTATAAGTGAAATATTCTGTCTGTAAACAATTGTTGGAAAAATGACTTGTGTCATGCACAGGTAGATGTCCTAACCGACTTACCAAAACTATAGTTTGTTGACAAGAAATTTGTGGAGTGGTTGAAAAAAGAATTTTTATGACTCCAACCTAAGTGTATGTAAACTTCCGACTTCAACTGTATATTAAAATTATTATATTTCTGCCAGGTAAATCCCTGAGTGTTAAAACATCATTGCTTTATTTAATTGAAGATGCTGTTGGTGACTAAAAGGGGGGAATTAGCTATTATGCCACCCCTTATGTGTTGTTCGTTTAAAACAGCTTTGTTTTCAGATTTCCTCTCACTAGGTATGTAATGATAGAGCATTCCAGAATGTATTTAAAGGAGAAAAGATGTAGAACTGATTTCAAAGCATTCTATCCCTTCAATGAAGGTCTTTACGATGCTATTGTTATAGCTTCCCTACAAAGCTATTTATTTTTTAATACTTTCAGACTAATTACTACAGTTTCATCTTTACGTTGCTGCTGTCTGTCTTCCTGAATTGTAAGAAATTAGACTGAATCATAATTTAACAATAAAGATTTCTCTTGACTGAAACACTTTTGTTGGGTCTGTCTTGTTCAACCAGTTCGTCAACACAAAAGGATTCTCTTGTTTTGCAAGCCTCATTGTCCACATTTTGAGGCCTGAAAATGTTTTATTTTAAAAATAAATAAATGATATATACAGTACCAGTCAAGTTTGGACACACCTACTCATTCAAGTTTCTTTTTTATCTTTACTATGTTCTACATTGTAGAATAATAGTGAAGACATCAAAACTATGAAATAACATATATGGAATCATATAGTAACCAAAAAAGTGTTAAACAAATCAAAATATATTTTATATTTCAGGTTCTTCAAAGTAGCTACCCTTTAACAGGTTTGCACACTCTTGGTATTCTCTCAACCAGATTAATGAGATAGTCACCAGGAATGCATTTCAATTAACAGGTGTGCCTTGTTAAAATATAATTTGTGGAATGTCTTTCCTTTTTAATGTGAGTCAATCAGTTGTGTTGTGACAAGGTAGGGGTGGTATACAGAAGACAGCCCTATTTTGTAAAAGACCAAGTCCATATTTTGACAAGAACAGCTCAAATAAGCAAAGAGAAACAGCAGTCCATCATTACTTTAAGAAATGAAGGTCAGTCAATGCGAAAAAATTCACAAACTTTGAAAGTTACTTCAAGTGCAGTCGCAAAAACCATCAAGCACTATGATGAAACTGTCCCTCATGAGGACCGCCACAGGAAAGGCATACCCAGAATGCTTCTGCTGCAGAGGATAAATTAGAGTTAACTGCACCTCAGATTGCAGTCCAAATAAATGCAACATATATCAACATCAACTGTTTAGAGGAGACTGCATGAATCAGGCCTTCATGGTCAAATTGCTGCAAAGAAACCACTACTAAAGGACACCAAAAAGAAGAAGAGACTTGCTTGGACCAAGAAACACGAGCAATGGACATTAGACTGGTGGAAATCTGTCCTTTGGTGTGATAAATCCAAATTTGAGATCTTTGGTTCCAACCGCGGTGTCTATGTGAGAAGCAGAGTAGGTGAACGGAGGATCTCAGCATGTGTGGTTCCCACCATGAAGCATGGGGGAGGAGGTGTGAGGGTGTTGGGGTGCTTTGCTGGTGACACTGCCAGTGATTTATTTAGAATTCAAGGCACACTTAACCAGCATGGCTACCACAGCATTCTGCAAGGATACGTCATCCCATCTGGTTTGCGCTTAGTGGGACTATCATTTGTTTTTCAACAGGACAATGACCCAAAACACACCTCCAGGCTGTGTAAGGGCTATTTGACCAAGAAAGAGAGTGATGGAGTGCTGCATCAGATGACCTGGCCTCCACAATCACCCGACCTCAACCCAATTGAGACGGTTTGGGATGAGTTGGACCGCAGATTGAAGGAAAAACAGCCAACTAGAGCTCAGCATATGTGGGAACTCCTTCAAGACAGTTGGAAAAGCATTCCTCATGAAGCTGGTTGAGTGAATGCCAAGAGTGTGCAAAGCTGGCTACTTTGAAGACTATCAAATATATTTTGATTTGTTTAACACTTTTTTGGTTACTACATGATTCCATATGTGTTATTTCATAGTGTTGATGTCTTCACTATTATTCTACAATGTAGAACATAGTTAAAATAAAGAAAAACTCTTGAATGAGTAGATGTGTCCAAACTTTTGACTGGTACTGTGTATATAAAATACATGGTATTTTCCAATACTAAACACTCTGAAAACCATGTAATTACAACCTTGGAAGGACATTCTATAGAGCAAGATAGGTGTGTCCAAACTTTTGACTGGTACTGTATATGACCGTTTGAGCAGACACATGCACATTTGTGGCCTGCTGGAGGTCATTTTGCAGGGCACTGGCAGTGCACCTCCTTGCACAAATGCGGAGGTAGCGGTCCTGCTGCTGGGTTGTTGCCCTCCTACGGCCTTCTCCACGTCTCCT
Organism: Salvelinus fontinalis; assembly: GCF_029448725.1. Taxonomy (NCBI): domain Eukaryota; kingdom Metazoa; phylum Chordata; class Actinopteri; order Salmoniformes; family Salmonidae; genus Salvelinus; species Salvelinus fontinalis. The sequence continues at coordinate 43,173,144 of NC_074677.1, forward strand.
GATGTACTGGCCTGTCTCCTGGTAGCGCCTCCATGCTCTGGACACTACGCTGACAGACACAGCAAACCTTTTTGCCACAGCTCGCATTGATGTGCCATCCTGGATGAACTGCACTAGCTGAGCCATTTGTGTGGGTTGTAGACTCCGTCTCATGCTACCACTAGAGTGAGAGCACCGCCAGCATTCAAAAGTGACCAAAACATCAGCCAGGAAGCATAGGAAATGAGAAGTGGTCTGTGGTCACCACGTGCAGAACCATTCCTTTTTTGGGGGTGTCTTGCTAATTGCCTATAATTTCCACCTTTTGTCTATTCCATTTGCACAACAGCATGTGAAATTTATTGTCGATCAGTGTTGCTTCCTAAGTGGACAGTTTGATTTCACAGAAGTGTGATTGACTTGGAGTTACATTGTGTTGTTTAAGTGTTCCCTTTATTTTTTTGAGCAGTGTACATTGATTTGGGGTTCACTTATATTGGGAGTAGTGCCTTTCCTCAGCCACAGTGTGTTATATGTGCAAGAGAACTATCTCACAACTCGATGAAACCTTCACTCTTGTGCAGACATTTAGATACAAAACATGGCAATTTGAAAAATAAGCCACAGGAGTTTTTTGAGCGCGAATTAAGACGACTTTTGAGTAGTAAGACATGTATAAAAGCAACAGATACCATTAATAAGAAGGGGCTAGAAGAGTCTTATATGGTGAGCTACCGAGTGGCTAGGACAGGCAAGCCCCATTCTATTGTGGAGGACTTAATTCTTCCTGCTGCCGCGGATATGGCTGGGGAAATCCTGGGGGAAAAGGCCAAAAAAGCTATACAGAAAATTCCTTCATCAAAGAACACTGTTTCACGACGCATCGGTGACATGGCAGGAGATTTTTTTGAAACAAGTACTGTTCTCGCAGGCCTGGCACAGCTCCTGGTATATGTCCGTTTCCAGTGGTTTGCAGAAGAGGAAGACATCCTCTTCTGCAAACCACTGGAAACCAGGACAACAGGAGAGGATATTTTTAAAGTACTGGACAGCTTTGTGACATTAAATGGACTTTGGTGGTCAAGATGTGTTGTTGTCTGTACTGATGGTGCAAAAGCCATGACAGGGAGACATAGTGGAGTGGTAATGCGTGTGCAAGCAGTTGCTCCCGGCTCCATTTGGGTACACTGCAGCATCCACCGAGAGGCTCTTGCTGCCAAAGGAATGCCTGACAGCTTGAAAGATGTTTTGGACACTACAGTGAAAATGGTGAATAACTTTTTAAAGCTAGGCCCCTGAACTCTCGTGTATTTTCTGCACTATGCAATGATATGGACAGTGACCATATACCACTTTTACAACATACAAAAGTGCACTGATTATCAAGGGGAAAAGTATTGACACTTTTTTTGAATTGAGAGACGAGCTAAAAGTTTTCTTTACTGACGATCATTTTCACTTGTTTGACCGCTTGCATGATGACAAGTTTCTCACACGACTGGCCTATCTGGGTGATGTTTTTTCTCACCTGAATGATCTGAATCTAGGATTACAGGGACTTTCCGCAACTATATTCAATGTGCGGGACAAAATTGAGGCTATGATTAAGACGTTGGAGCTCTTCTCTGTATGCATTAACAAGGACAACACAAAGGTCTTTCCATCATTGTATGATTTTTTGTGTGCAAATGAACTCAAGCTTACGGACAATGTCAAATGTGATATTACGCAATTACGCAGGTACTATTCCGAAACGGATGACACAAACATCTGGATTCATTATCCCTTTCATGCCCTGCCTCCAGTCCCCTTACCGATATCTGAACAAGAGTGCCTCATCGAAATTGCGACAAGCGGTTCTGTGAAAAATGTATTTAATCAGAAACCCCTGCCAGATTTCTGGATTGGGCTGCGCTCAGAATATCCTGCCTTGGCAAATCGCGCTGTTAATACACTGATGCCCTTTTTGAGAGTACGCTCACCCTGGTGCTAGAGGGGGTACGCAGCTGGAGGTTGAATGTTTAAAGGGGTACAGGATTATGAAAAGTTTGGGAATCGCTGGCCTACAGCATGAATTCAGATATAAAAAAGATATAGCACGCTGGTAAAGATATGCTTCTGAAAGTACAGTGGTCCTTTAAAAGTTGTGGCGCACTGCGACACAGCTCGCTGGGTGCCGAGGAACTCTATGGCACGTTATTTAAGTGTCAGCCATTGTTGCCAGAATGACTCAATTTACCTGCCACCATCTACCACGAACGGTTGCGGCATAAGCTCAAAACTTTTAAAGTTGCCAGCGATTCCCAAAATGTTCATACTTTTGCAAGTAATATGGATTACTTGCTAAAGTAACTGTAATAATATTACTATATTTGAAGACAGTAACTCGTTATATTACTCTGTTACTCATAAAATATATAAAATATATATATTAATTATTATTATTTAGCAATTTGTCTATTTTTCCACAATAAAACTTGGAACACTGTTTTGTGTATTGTTTTCGGTATAACTGGCATCATCATTGCTTAAATGGCAAATGTAAGAATGTAAAGACATGCTACTGTAAATATAACACGCATGAAATGCACAGCATCATATAATGCAAGATGCATCATTCCACTTGTATTTCTGTATTTTGAAAGTTATATATCTTGAAAACTTGATTGCTGACATGCAAAACATTTTGGGACTATATCAACCATGGACTAATGAAACAAATACCAAAACGTTGTTTTTGGGTGGAGTTTTCCTTTAATTAAGGGAATGTTCTCCTAACTTTAACACCAAAACATGGTAAAAAGGTTCTCAGAAGGTTTTTCTAAGATAGATAGAATGTTCCCCTAACTAACGGAAAACTGGACACTCAAACATTAGGGGAACATTACGGGTAACATTGCAAAAAATGTCTCTCTCCCCAGAATTGTTAGCTGGGTAGGCAACGATTCAGACCAGAGCATGAACAGGCAAAATAGTTATCTTAAATGATTACATACTGTAATGACCTCGATATATTATGTATAAAATAATGTCCAGAACAGTGGATTGCATTCTCAAATCAAACGGTTTATTATGCAACTCGAACAGGCTATAATAAACCGCTATACACAAATCACAAATTACCAACTCTGAGAGCCATCTCACTGATCCAGGACGGAAAGATAGAGAACAATGACCGGCATGGCAATATAACCAAACTTGTGTCTAGCCCCCTGTCCAGCCCCCCACTGTTGCACCAACCACAAGGACGCCTGGCACGAAACATTCCAGGCATTCTTTTGATTGGCAGACAACAGGGGTCTGGGTTGCTGGACCCTGCAAAACCTTCAGTAACTCGTAAACGTGCCCTGATAACCACACAACAACAGCATGTAGGGGGTTGTCCCTCTGGGGCACAGGGGGTGGAGGCAGGGACATGGGAGAAAAGGTCGGAACAGGGGATACAGTCCGTGGCTCTTGGGAACCACGCAGTGGCACAGTGGAGACTGGGTGAGTGGGCCATCTGGAAACCTGTCTGTGGGGCCTGGGTGTGGGAGTTTGGGGAATGTCATTGCCAGAGGGAGGGGTTGTGGGGGTCCCTGTTTGTGGATGAGAAGCGGCCCCTCTGTATGGGCTAACCTGTCCCGGTGCAGTGCCATCGTTATCACCCTGGGAGATAGCTAGACCCAGTACACCACCTCCCCCTCCCTCTCCAAGACCCTGCAGGGCCCCGCCCAGTGACTGTCAAGCTTGGGGCATCGGCCTTTCTTTCTCAGGGGGCTGTAGACCCAGACCAGCTCCCCAGCCTCAAAGTGCCTTCCCTGGGTGTTCACATCATAGTTCCTTTTCTGCCTCAAACCTGCATCTACCAGCTGCTCTGTGTCGAAGGTGTGAGCTATCTCCAGACGGTTCTGGTGTCTCCTGCCGTACTCTGGCCCAAGGGAACAGCAGGGCAATCAGGCCAATCCCAGGAAGTTCTTCAGCTGCTGCTGGTCAGTGGGGGTGAGCCAAATCTCGGACAGCCCACACTTTTTCCTCCATGGTGCTGATGCTCTCTCCTCCCACTTTGTGCCCTAAGAAGGACACCTGTCCCCCCCCCCCCCCCCCCTAGCTATGGTGGGCAGGTGGTGGGCAGCCATTGGTCTCTGCTGCTTTGACTGCCTGTGTTAGAGGGCCATTGGGATGTGACATTGGGGGGGGGGGGGGGCATGGTGACTGCAGGCCCTCCCTGGAAGCTCAATGTGCCCCTGTCTAGGTCTAGCTGGAAGCCTGTGCCCTTAAGAAAGTCCAACCCCAGGGATACAGGGGTCCTGTACAGGCACTACCCACACAGGATGATGCACAGCCCAGCCCCCTAGTGTCAGAGTCATTATCCCCTTCCCTTTCATGGGTGCCAGCTTACCTGTGACTATGTGGAGCTGCACAGTTGTGGGCTTGAACTGTGTCCCACCTGGTACAATGTTGGCCTCACCAGGGTGTCTGTGGACCCAGTGTACACCAGGGCAGAGCAGGGCACTCCCTCCACAGTGGCAGGGACGTGAAAAAAGTCCCCAACACAGGTCCAGCACACGTCTGGGGGAAGTGGAGCCCTGCTCCCCTGTCTGTGCCATTGGGCTCCTCCTGGCAATGGTGGGGATTGGGAAAGAGAGCCAGGGGTCTACACTGCACTATCTATACGGACCCTGCGCCGTTTCCTTGGGCCCTGGGGGACATGGGGCAATCCCTGTGCAGACGGCCTGCCTTTTCCACAACCCCAGCAGACCATGGGGCCAGAGCGTGTGTTGCGTGCGGTCTGTGTGTTGCGTGCCATCTGTTGTGCTACAGCACGAATTAGTTCATTTATTTCAGCCACCCATGCAGGCGTTTCCAGCTCTGGGCTGCTTTGCACCACAGCCCGGAAAGTGGGTGTATCTCCACACCCCCCCACTGAAACCCCAGCCCACACAAAACATTAGCTACCACCCGTAGTGGCTCCCCTGGCTGCATGCGTCTATTAGTCATTTCGGAGCACAGCAGCCCGGGTTCTAAACAATGTCCAAAACGCCTCTTCAGTGCTCCAACTAAAGCCCCATAATCACGTCTGTTCTCCGGGCTAATTAATATCAAACAGAACAGAGCATCGTCCGTGAGGCACTTCAGCTAGCTTCAGCTAGCTGAAGTGCCTTATCTTCAACCGACCACTCCTGTGATTGAGCTAACAGTTGAAACTGGGCATCAAAAGCTTCCCAATGTGCCTCCTCCTCCTCTTTTACTCTCGGACTACCACAAAGTATTTTCAGTCCTTTTTTCTCAGCTACCGTAATCCACGTAGCTACCTAGCCACCATAATGTTAGTTCAGCTAACTACCTCAATTTTTGTTTCTGCTTCAATGTAATGACCTCGATATATCATGAATAAAACGGTTTATTATGCAACTCAAACAGGTTACTGTATGGCCGTAGCCTATGCCAAAAAAAATCCTTATATACAAATCACAAATCTCCAACTCTGAGAGAAAGCTCACTAATCCAGGGCGTAAAAGAGAGAGAATGCCAGCATGGCAATATAACAGAACCTGTGTTCAATCCCCCGCTGTTCCACCAACCACAAGGACGCCTGCATGAAACATTCCAGGCATCCCAGCTAACAATTCTAGGGTGAGAGAACGCTTACGTAATGTTGCCCATAATGTTCCCCAGATGTTTGAGCGTCCAGTTTTACGTTAGTTAGAGGAACATGTCTGTTACAAAAAAACTCCTGAGAACCAATTTAGCATGTTTTGGGATTAGAGTTAGGAGAACACACCTCTAAATGGCAAACAGAATTTACCCAGAACATGGATTCCATGTTCTCAGAATATCCCATATTAACATCCTAGACACGTTTCATTGGAATGTTGCAAGATCATTCCTATGTCCAGTTTTCTGAGGGTTAGGACAATATTCCATTAACGTCCCCCCAAAAAATATACAGAACATGGTTGCCAGTGTTGCCACTTCGTTTCGGGCCTAACAGTACCTGTGCCAATATATCCTCCAAACACCGGCTTCTCTGGCATTATCACTTAACTGAAATGCTGCTGGGTTTTTCATACTCAACAATTTCGCTTGTGTATCAAGAATGGTCCACCACCCAAAGGACATCCAGCCAACTTGACAGAACTGTGGGAAGCATTGGAGTCAACATGGGCTAGCGTCCCTGTGAAATGCTTTTGACACATTGTAGAGTACATGCCCTGAAGAATCGAGGCTATTCTGAGGGCAAAAGGGAGAGGGGTGCAACTCAATATTAGGAGGGTGTTCCTAATGTTTGGTATAAGTGTACATGATAACATTGTGCATGTTAATTTATTCAGAAATTATTATTCAGCATATCTTTACCTGGGATTTGAACCGCTTAGTTCAAGTCATTCCACACTTACTGCTACGCCGCCATGTCTGTGTCAGTTATCAGTTAATCTAATATTCTCTCATTGGCTTCTCTCATTGACTAATTATTTCAGCAATTTTAGGGCTTTTTGTATAGTGGTCTATTATTGGTGGTCAATAAAATAGTTGAGATTTACTTAAGTGCATTTCAAGAAGACGATGGAGAGATGCTCAGCTATAAAGAATAAATAAATACTGATAGTTTAAGAAAGATAGTGGAAATGTGGTCATAATTTGCGCTCAATGGGTAATCCTACAGATTCCCATCTTTCAATAAGAAACTGATTTTAATATTTGGTTGTACTATATTTAGTATATATCAAAATGTGCCACAGAACAAATTCTGTTTGGTGTAAATGCATAGAATGCGGTGTCAACAAAGTTAGTACAAGTATCTAGACAGGCCACATTGACATCTTAAAATTGTCATTATCTATCATACTTCCAGTGTCAAACAAATTTGGGATTTTGAGAAAATGTGAAAAAAATCTATAAAATGACATCAGTGTATATATTTTGAAATACATTTCGGAATTAAATTGTTTAAAAGAATATAGTATTGTTATTTGATGCGTTCTGAGACCAAATATAATGAATATATGAGGTCCATGTACGTGTGGTTAATTCCTTTTCTGTGTTAAAACGGAGCAATCAGCAACGTTATCACAATCTATTATTTTGGGGTTTATTGTGTTTTTTTTAACGGAAAAACTGTAAATTGCTTGTTTTTTTTGATATCTCATTTTTGCTAATAAACAACATCCAAAAAATATATATTTATATTTTCACATTTGGGTGGGATTAAATGTGGAATGCCTGTTATTGACCAAATGCACAGCCAACACTCCATGTCCCTTCAAAATAAAAGTTCACCCATCTAACTTCGCTCTACTAAACTATTATCTATTATACAACGGGTGGGTCTAATCCTGAATACTGATTGGTTGAAACCGCATTCCAGACGGTGTCTATTCCACAAGTTACCACCGGATAAATCTATGATGTTAAAATGTCTGTTTAACTCTGTTCCATCTGACTGCGCAATCCAATGTCTCATCAGCCCAGCCAGGCACTTTATAAACTTGATCTCCACTATAAAAAGCCTCTAGACATTATCTCACATTTCTTTTAGACTAACATTTAGTTTTCTACAGCGGAGATTTGTATAAACCTTGCTGTCTGTCTCTGCGACATTTGCAACATTGTTTCAATATTCAAATTTGATTCCAGCTGTCCCATAGTAATGAACGTGTCGGAAGTTGGGACGAAACAGACAGGCAGGCAGCGTTTCTTAGCCAGTCGAAATCATGAATCAGATGGCATATTTTTTATGGATATACACAAGGAAATGTCAATTGAAAAAAGGTCCAACGAAAACAAAGTGCAGCAAGTTTACAGTCTTTCCAGCTTCAGTTTGAAGTGATTGTGTTAGCTGTGTTGTTGGCTAGCCTCTCTGAACAACAGTGTCCTGATGAGTGAGCACATTTTCTTTGCCAGGCGAAATCGCGCCTCATTAGCTCATTGTTATGGGTGTATCCAAATAAATGTAACTAGAAAACAGCTTAAACAAATGCAAATGTGGCTACTTTGCTGTTATTCTGACTGCACTTTTTTGACGTGACTGTAAATTAGCCGTAGTTGGCTAGCTAGCAAGCGAGGGATAAGAACGTTGCCAGCCAGTATGGCAATGGAACATTTAGAACGAACGACTGGGTCTCGTCCATAGATACAGAACAAAAAGACTGAACGACTGGGTCTCATCCATAAATACAGAAGAAAAAGACTGAACGACTGGGTCTCGTCCATAGATACAGAACAAAAAGACTGAACGACTGGGTTGCATCTCTAGCAACCGTACCGATAGAACGAACGACCAGCTATTAATGAATCTACTAAAGCTAAAATCCTTAGCTGTACTTCTAAATTAATTATACCCATTGATTCTTGAAGAATATAACTGATGCCTCATGCTCTTAGTTCAACTGTCATACCCCATCAGAACAATGTAAATGTAAACATCACTGTATAGCCTCAAAACATGGTTAAAACTATCATTTTTATATCACGGATGGTCAGTCCTTGCATCCATAGCTCTGTCTATGAATTTTTGGAGTGGTTCAATCTTTCCAGGCACATCCCTCTGCTTTTTACCACTATGTCACTATGTTATTGTTTCAACTACAGATTCTAGCTTTAATGCCAAGATAAGTTGATAAATTCTCCATTTCTACTTCAGATTTAAGGTTAGTTATGTAAACTAGCCACAACAATGATAGTGTTTATTGATTTATTAATGAACTGCTGTTACTGTCAAGGGTTAGCTGCTAACTGATATATCCCAGCTACCTAGCTAACCATTGGTAATCGTATTCAATGATGGCATACAGCCAAAACAGCAGTATCTATTGCTAGACTACAGATATGCTGCTAGCTATGTCCTTTCACTGTTTACAGCAGATCTCCAGCTATTCTGAGGTGGATCCAGAGCTGCTCTGCTTCACTATCAGCCCGATATGGTGTGTGTCAAGAAATGGAATGAAATATCCAACCCATGCCTCAAATGACATGCTAAACAGTGTTCATTTTGACAGCTATTTTAGATGTAGTTTAAGTCTTAGTCTTATGACTAAAATATATTTCGTCTTAGTCCTATTTTAGTCATTTCATCCTTCGTAGTTTTAGTTATTATCAGTCGACTAAAACTCTGGACAATTTTAGTCTAGTTTTAGTGACATTCATTTTAGTCATTTATTTTTCTCCATTAAATAATTCTGATTTACCTCTAACTTCCATCATATGCACCTTAAGATAGCCTTGTCCAAATAGTTTTACTATTCCCCCATATAACTGGCAACATTGCTATTGTGGCATATTGTAACCAATGCCAGGCCAGCCATAATTTGCCATATACAGTGCATTCGGAAAGTATTCAGACACCTTGACTTTTTCCAAACATTTTTAAATTACAGTCTTATTCTAAAATATATTAAATAGTTTTTTCCCTCATCAATCTAGACACAATACCCCATGATGACAAAGCAGAAACAGGTTATTAGAAATTTTGCAAATATATTTAGAAAAATAACTGAAATACAACATTTACATAAGTATTCAGACCCTTTACTCAGTACTTAGTTGAATCACCTTTTGGCAGGGATTACAGCCTCGAGTCTTCTTGGGTATGACGCTACAAGCTTGGCATACCTGCATTTGGTGAGTTACTCCCATTTTTCTCTGTAGATCCTCTCAAGTTCTGTCAGTTTGGATGGGGAGCATTGCTGCACAGCTATTTTAAGGTCTCTCCAGAGATTTTCGATTGGGTTCAAGCCGGGCTCTGGCTGGGCCACTCAAGGACATAGACATAGACTTGTCCCGAAGCCACTCCTGCATTGTCTTGGCTGTGTGCTTAGGGTTGTTGTCCTGTAGGAAGGCGTTCATCAAAGATCTCTCTGTACTTTGCTCCTTTCATCTTTCCCTCGATTCGGAATAGTCTCCCAGTCCCTGCCACTGAAAAACATCCCCACAGCTACGGCTGTGGCAGTCACAACATTTCATCAGTCGGGGATTATCAAGTAAATAACTGTCAGTCTTACGGTAATTGACCGTTAATAAACATACACACATTTAGCATCTCCTGGCTGCCACTGATGCAGACCTTTGGAACATCTATATTTTAAAAAGTCTAATAAATCCATGTAATATAGCCTACACCTTCACAATAAATCCACTATTTATTTTAGACAGGTCTAAAGAAACATGATATGAAGAAAATGTAGTCTATTTCAGAAGAACAGAATAGCATACTCTGAGTTGTCTTTATGTTAGGTGCTGATCTGGCTATGCCAGTTAACAAAGAAATAGGTAAAGCTGCATGATGCGACTCTAATGATGATTTGAAAACAGTTGCTTGAAAGGCATGAGCTCTGCTTTGTTTTATGCACAGGCTGTACACTGCATCATTCACTCACTCATAATTTGACAAGCATTTGATAATGCCTAGAATTTCACGGTGGTATCCCATAAATCTATGCCTTTTGTGGCCAGTGGCCGTTGTGCCCTTCTCCTTAAAACCTGTTACGGCTAGACGTTCCGTTAGCGTTTCGACAACATCCGGTGAGATTGCAGGGCGCGAAATTCAAATTAAATTATTAGAAACATTTAACTTTCATAAAATCACAAGTGCAATACACCAAATTAAAGCTTAACTTCTTGTTAATCCAGCCACTGTGTCAGATTTCAAAAAGGCTTTACGGCAAAAGCAAACCATGCGATTATCTGAGGACAGCACCCCATCATACAAACACACGACTATCATATTTCAACCCTCCAGGCACGATATAATTCATGCCTTACTTTTGAAGATCTTCTTCTGTTGGCACTCCAAAATGTCCCATAAACATCACAAATGGTCCTTTTGTTCGATAAATTATGTCGTTATATCCCCAAAATATCAATTTATTTGGCGCATTTGATTCAGAAAAACACCGGTTCCAACATGAATACAAATTATCTAAAAAGTTTCCTGTAAACTTGGTCCAAACATTTCAAACAACTTTCCTAATCCAACTTTAGGTATTTTAAAACGTAAATAATCAATCAAATTTAAGACGGAATATACTGTGTTCAATAGCGAATAAAATGAAAGTGGAGCGAGCCCCAGGTCATGCGCCCCAAACAAAAGTCCACTTGGCTCGACACCCAGAAAGGAAAGGGCTACTTCTTCATGTCTCAAAGGAAAAACATCAACCAATTTCGAAAGACTGTTGACATCTAGTGGAAGCCATAGGAACTGCAACCAGATGACTCAGAAATCTAGATTCCCATAAAAACCTAATTGAAAACACAGTCACCTCAACAACAAAAAAAATCCTGGATGGTTTGTCCTCGGGGTTCCGCCTGCCATATAAGTTCTGTTACAGACATCATTTTTACAGTTTTAGAAACTTTAGTGTTTTTTATCCAAATTATATGCTTAATCCTAGCTTCTGGGCCCGAGTAGCAGGCAGTTTACTTTGGGCACGCTTTTCATCCGGACGTGAAAATAGTGACCCCTAGCCCGAAGAGGATTTATTAAGTGCTCCGAGTCACCTCTCACTCACATGGCTCTCCATCACGTGATCGTATCTTTATCTCTATCCAATTCCGAGGTGCATATTGAAGATATTGGAAAAATGTCTACATTTACTTTTCATCAGCCAACAAGATGAGTAGGCCTAACGAACAGCAAAAGGACTAGCCTATGTCATTCTACTATCCCCCATAGTACAAAGGTCGCCATATTCTATTCTGTGCGATAAATAAATATTCCAAACATAGTCTAGGACAGTTGTGGGATAGGATAGATCCCAAATTAATACAACCACTAGCAACAGAGCAGACGCAACATAGCAGAACGTTTAGCTTAAAATGTTGATCAACTATTTGGCTACTTCTTCACTTTATAAGCGCAGCAATGCGCACATGGTAGTAGGTTATAAACACAAATATTCCATTAGCGGAAAACACCATAATCAAAAGTGACTGCAAATACAATTATGCATGTAATGCTTTCATTTTAAACATGCATTTTATTATGGTGAAAATTATTTTCCACAAACTTGAAACTCACACGCAGTTTATGGGCTCCCGAGTGGCACAGGGGTCTAAGGAACAGCATCTCAGTGCAAGAGGCGTCACTACAGTCCCTGGTTTGAATCCAGGCTGTATCACATCCGGCTGTGATTGGGAGTCCCATTGGGCTGCAGCGTCGTCCGGGTTCGGCTAGGGTAGGCCATCACTGTAAATAGGAATTTGTTCTTAATTAGATACAAAATAAATAACCCTTGTAAAGCGGATAAATGTTTTACATTTTAAGAATTTATTTGGCCACTTCAGTTGTGATACAAACCTTATCAAAACATATAGGCCTATGGGCTAGGCTACATGAGGTGTGTAACAATGATTTGAAAATGTAACAAAAAACAGGCATCGTTTCTTATGCTGGGCATTATTCACAAGTGATAATATGATATATCATTCAAAAGTGATAGGCTAATATTGTTATCCATCAGACTATTCTTGATTTAATCTTGTCTTTGCATATACTAAATAATGTATATGTGCGAAATGTGTTTTGATTTAGAATGGACCATTATCATGCACGTTTATCGAAATAGAAAGGAAGGAAAAAATAGGAAAAAATACATGTCATCTATGCACTTAAATAGCAAATGGAGAACGCTTTTCGCGTGGTTCATTTTCATGCCAGCCAGGTAGGCTATACTTCTGTTGTAAATATAAGCAATGTGCTTAATATTATAAATGTTGAGAAATAAATGTAGTAGGCCTAGCCTATAGAAAGCTGATGGGATCATCCTCTTTTTAGTAGAGGCCATCACTCTGTTTTCTCACGCAAAAGCATAGCTTATTGAAATGTTGTGCAACATGAGCTCTCATGATTGATTAGATTTTCGAGTACATTTGCATTGATGTCAGAGTGATTAGAGGGACAATAGAGTGCTGAGTACCAGGCAGTTAGCAAGTTTTGTAGGCTACTATTTACTATTAGCAGCATCAGCGCTTGGAGAAACCTAATTACTGTGACTTAACGGTCACGTAGAATTTGACTGCCTTCATGACTCGTGACCGCCGGTGTGGCAGTAATACGGTCACCACAACAGCCCTACCCACAGCATGATGCTGCCACCACCATGCTTCACCATAGGGATGGTGACAGGTTTCCTCCAGATTCGCTTGGCATTCAGGCCAAAGAGTTCAATCTTGGTTTCGTCAGACCAAAGAATCCAAGTAGGCTGTCATGTGCATTTTACTGAGGAGTGACTTCCGTCTGGCCACTCTACCATAAAGGTCTGATTGGTGAAGTGCTGCAGAGATGGTTGTCCTTCTGGAAGGTTCTCCCATCTCCACAGATGAACTCTGGAGGTCTGTCAGAGTGACCATCTGGTTCTTGGTCACCTCCCTGACCAAGGCCCGTCTCCCCTGATTGCTCAGTTTGGACGGTCGGCCAGCTCTAGGAAGTCTTGGTGGTTCCAAACTTTGTCCATTTAAGAGTGATGGAGAACACTGTGTTCTTAGGGACCTTCAATGCTGCAGACATGCTTTGGTACCCTTCTCCAGAGCTGTACCTCGACACAATCCTGTCTCGGAGTTCTAAGGACAATTCCTTTGACCTCATTGCTTGCTTTTTGCTCTGACATGCACAGTCAACAGTGAAACCTTATATACAGTTGGAGTCGGAAGTTTACATACACTTGCACCTGAGCTCAATTTCAAGTCTCATAACCTTGGTAGTATTAGTATTTTCAAAAAGTAAACATAAAAATGTATATATATATATATATATATATATATATATATATTCACGAGAAGAGAGGGCGTAACAGGTATCAGACCAACATGCAGCGTAGCCAGTGCTCAACATGTTTAATAAAACGATAAACACGATACAAAATAACAAATGTGGCAAACCGATACAGCCCTATCTTGTGCAGAGAAAACACAAAGACAGGAAACAACCACCCACAAACCCCAACACAAAACAAGCCACCTATATATGATTCCCAATCAGAGACAACACAAAACACCTGCCTCTGATTGAGAACCATATTAGGCCAAACATAGAAACAGACAAACTAGACACACAACATAGAATGCGCACCCAGCTCACGTCCTGACCAACACTAAAACAAGCAAAACACACAAGAACTATGGTCAGAACGTGACAAAAGCTGACTACATTAAATTACACATAATTTAAAATCCCATTTCATAGAGAGTGTTACAAATTGGACAATATTCCCACATGCCAAAATATTTTTTTTCATTCACTAAATTATGTGTGGTTATATTTGGATATATTCTCAAGACTTGCCCAGAGGGAATTGTTGATATGTAATAGTTTTTTTCTAGATTACATTTTCTTTCGAAAAATGCGCCAAAACGACATTTTCTGTCCATGTCTTTAGTACTGTATTTTACAGATAGAAAGATGACCCACAATCTGCTTTGGACAAATCCAATCCTGGAATGACTCAACAAAAATGAAACCAACATTTTTAGGTTGACTTCATCCAGTGTCCAGAATAATGTATTTGTATAATGAGATTTTGCCTCGTTTGCATATTTTAATACAATATATATATTTTTTAATATCACAAAAAAATTATTATTTTTGTGTCTACGTTCAGCTGCTAAATTTGATTGTGATATGATGAAGACATTTTTTCCCCCTAAGAGGGTGTGGTGCCTTGCCTTAAAACGTTTAGAATCTGAGCTATCCAACAATGCCCAGAATTATTATTGTACTCCTAATATTCATGGGAATAGTATTTGTAAAATCGCGACGAGGCAACTGCACTTACATGTGACAAATGCAAGAGAGGAAACACAGATTAATTAACAATGCACATGGCAAAATACTGCTTCGGATGTGATCAAATATTTTTTTTAATTGCATATCTGAAAGCAAAGATTATCAAATACATTGTTTCTAATTGAGGTAAATTACAATTGAGTGTCCTGGTTGCAGTTCAAACGAGAGATGAGTGACTGAAATGACTGAATGGTAGCTGTGTGTGTGGGAAAACCAGGCAGATTAGCTCAATCAGCCCATACAACTGAAAGACCAATGAGAGGATTGTATTATATTCTGCTAAGGAATGGGTGATTATGATTGGACAAAACAGATCAAAAGGAGATCAAAAGGAGCCGACTGACCATTAAACTGAATGCCCATTAGTCTCTGGAATTCTCTTCTCGTTACATTTTCATCAACTAAAATTAAAAGTAATTTGTAAACGTTTTTTTTAGGGCATCTCCTCTCCTTATTGTCATTCGTTTTTTTCCTCAGGAAAAATAGGTAGTTGATTCATATTTTTTGTCATAGTTATTGTTGACGAAACGAACACTAGTGCTAAAAGTACCACACAAACCCACCTTGTTGCCTTCGTTCTTTGCCTCCCTCTGAAACCACATTTGGGGAAAGGCTTGAAGGTTCCCTCCCCTCGAGCCTCCTCCGATGCGCTTTGAAAGAGAGCCAAGGAATGAAGGATACATGGATTTGAGGAAGGAGGAGGCATGGATTTGACAGCTAGTGGGTGTGTGGGTAAAATGCAATATAACCATAAAGAAAGGATAGTGATATAAAAGTCTGACCGTCTTTTTTTTTAATGCTGTGTGTGTGTGTGTGTGTGTGTATCACTCCTACTTATCATTGTATTGAATGTAACATATTCAAGCTACCAACATACTGACACAAGATACCAATAGGGCTAAACTAGGCTCCAGGGTTAATTGCTGCTCCTTACTGCCACCTAGTGGAATTTAACAGGCTACTACATACAATTGAAATGGACTAAATAGGCCTTTTTCTGAAATGATTGATAAGAACCCCCAAAATCATTGTTTCTATCCATTAAAGCACATATCTGATATCTGAGGTTTAGGTGTGCATAGGTTCGAGCATGAAAAATACTGGACATTTCCAGAATCATTTTGTGCACTGTGGTATAAAGAAAAAGGTGTGAAGAGTCTGAATCAGGATGACAGGATATGTGTCCCTTGATAGAATAGAGGGGAGAGACCCGTGCACTTGTCTCATGAAAACACTGCGGTTGCAAATGTTGCACAACATTAAATATAGGCTACGGTTCCATGATTTTCCCGGTAATAAAACGTCAAACATGGACACAACAACGCAATATAAAGAGAAATCATCTACACAATCATTTGTTAAATGGGCCTTTTCCTATAATGACAACTCAATCAGGGGACCGGTCAGTGGTGAACAGTGCTGAGATAGCAGCTGCATCTGCTGATTAAATGGACAAGGGGAACCTGACCAGTAATCCTAGATCATCACTGCTACCCTGAGACACTTTGTGAACACAGGCCTAGATCTTCCCGAAATGTGAATGAGTAACTGGCAGGTAGGGGTGGGGGGGGGGGGGGGGGGGGGGGGTGAGTGTACTGCATCTGTGTGTGTGGTGGCCTGGCCAGGCCAGTCATTTGTGGGTTGTTTTTGTAGCCTCTGGCCTTTGGCTCTCAATCTGAAGCTCTCTACCTCTTTACTGTCACTCTGTGATGTCATTCTCTGACTCCTCCACTCTCCTCCTTTCCTGAGCCCATGCCTTCGACAGACAGAGGAGCAACACCAGCAGAGCTACAGCACCCCTCATTCTGAAATGGCACCTCTTCAGAAATGATATGGTCTAAAATGCTCAGATTACCAATGTTTAACTAGGTAGCTAGGATATCAGTTAACAAACCATTTACAGCATTAATAAGTGAATAAACACTAGCAATGCTGGGACTACCTTATAATCTTCAATCTAATGTAGAAATTGAGAAATATCACCTTATCTTGGCATTAATAAATGAATGTATATTAGATTAATAGAATCAAGTTAAAAAGGGTGAACTCATGTTTTGAAATGACAGGAAGTGTGCATTTAACCCTGCCCACTTGTGAAAATCAAACTATTAAGTTGTTTTTTGGTTTAACGGCAAAAATGACACAACAAAAAAAAATCTGCAAAAAATACATTTTTCCATAAAAAATCTAATTAAAAAAAGTGTTTTCATGTTGCCGATTGCTCTGTTTTAACACAGAAAAGGAATTAAAGATCTACAAGATGGCGCCGGAGGGTAGGGCTGCCATCTTATCGGCTCTTAACCAACCATGCTATTTTGTTAGTTTTTTTCGCATTGTTCGTAACTTGCTTTGTACATAATGTTGCTGCTACCGTTTCTTATGATCCGAAAAGAGCTTCTGGACATCAGAACTGGGATTACTCACCTCAAATTGGACGAGGAGTTCTTCTTCAATGAGTCGGACGCGAGGGATATACTACAGACACCTGACCAGGCCCAGATCCCAGTGATTCGCTGGAAAAAGAAACGTAGGTTTCGCGGAAAGAGATCAGGATGCCTTGTGAAGATCAGGCGACGAGTGGCTAATCTGCCCTTGCCTTCCGTTCTGCTAGCTAACGTTCAAACACTTGAAAATAAATGGGACGAACTGAAAGCACATATCCTACCAACGGGACATTAAAAACTGTAATATCTTGTGTTTATTTTTTCTATCTTTAACTAGGCAAGTCAGTTAAGAACAAATTCTTATTTACAATGATGGCCTAGGAACAGTGGGTTAACTGCCTTGTTCAGGGGCAGAATGACACATTTTTACCTTGTCAGCTCGGGATTCAAACTAGCAACCTTTCAGTTAGTGGCCCAACGCTCTAACCACTAGGCTACCTGCCGCCCCTGAGTTGTGGCTGAATGACAACATTAAGAACATACAGCTGGAGGGTTATACACTATCGGCAGGACAGAACAGCAGCCTCTTGTAAGACACCGGGCGGGGGCCTATACATATTTGTAAACAATAGCTGGTGCATGATATCTAAGGAAGTCGCAAGGTTTTTCTCGCCTGAGGTAGAGTATCTCATGATAAGCTGTAGACCACACTATCTACCTAGAGAGTTTTCATCTATATTTTTCGTAGCTGTCTACATACCACCACAGACCGAGGCTGGCACTAAAACCACACTCAATGAGCTGTAGTCCGTCATAAGGAACAGGAAAAAGCTCACCCAGAGGCGGCGCTCCTAGTGGCCGGAGACTTTAATGCAGGGAAACTTAAATCAGTTTTACCTATCAGCATGTTAAATGTACAACCAGAGAGAAAACAATTCTAGACCACCTTTACTCCACACACAGAGACGCGTACAAAGCTCTCCCTCGCCATCCATTTGGCAAATCTGACCATAACTCTATCCTCCCGATTCCTGCTTACAAGCAAAAATGAAAGCAGGAAGCAGCAATATATAAAAAAGTGGTCAGATGAAGCAGATGCTAAACTACAGGACAGTTTTGCTAGCACAGACAGGCATATGTTCTGGGATTCTTCTGGCATTGAGGCGTACAACACATCAGTCACTGGCTTTATCAATAAGTGCATCGAGGACGTCGTCCCCACAGTGACTGTGCGTACATACCCCAACCAGAAACCATGGATTACAGGCAACATTCGCACTGAGCTAAAGGGTAGAGCTTCCGCTTTCAATGAGCGGGACTCTAACCTGGAAGCTTATAATAAGTCCCGTTATGCCTTCTGACGAAAAATCAAGCAATACAGGACTAAGATCGAATCGTACTACACCGACTCCGACGCTCGTCGGATGTGACAGGGCTTGCAAACTATTACAGACTACAAAGGAAGCACAACCGACAGCTGCCCAGTGACACGAGCCTACCAGACGAGCTAAATAACTTCTATGCTCGCTTCGAGGCAAGTAACACTGAAACATGCATGAGAGCATCAGCTGTTCTGGATGACTGTGTGATCACGCTCTCTGCAGCCGATTTGAGTGAGATCTTTAAACAGATCAACATTCAACCTCTCCCTGTCCGAGTCTGTAAAACCAACGTGTTTCAAGCAGACCACCATAGTTCCTGTGCCCAAGAACGCCAAGGTAACCTGTCTAATTGATAACCGGCCCGTAGCACTCACGTCTGTAGCCATGCTTTGAAAGGCTGGTGATGGCTCACATCAACACCATTATCCCAGAAACCCCAGACCCACTCCAATTTGCACACTGCACCAATAGATCCACAGATGATGCAATCTCTATTGCACTCCACACTGCCCTTTCCCACCTAGACAAAAGGAACACCAATATGAGAATGCTATTCATTGACTACCACTCAGCGTTCAACACCATAGTAACCTCAAAGCTCATCACTAAGCTAAGGACCATGGGACTAAACACCTCCCTCTGCAACTTGATCCTGGACTTCCTGACTGGCCGCCCCCAGGTGGTAAGGGTAGGTAACAACACATCCGCCACGCTGATCCTCAACATGGGGGCCCCTCAGGGGAGCGTGCTCAGTCCCCTCCTGTACTCCCTGTTCACTCATGACTGCACGGCCAGGCACGACTCCAACACCATCATTAAGTTTGCTGATGACACAACAGTGGTAGGGACAGCCTACGACTGAGATCAGCCTATTGGGAGGACAGCCTATTGAGACAGCCTATCGGGAGGTCCGAGACCTGACTGTGTGGTGCAAGGACAACAACCTCTCCCTCAACGTGATCAAGACAAAGAAGATGATTGTGGACTACAGGAAAAGGAGGACAGAGCATGCCCCCAGTCTCATCGATGGGGCTGTAGTGGAGCAGGTTGAGAGGTTCAAGTACCTTGGCATCCATATTACCAAAAAACGAACATGTTCCAAGCACACCAAGACAGTTGTGAAGAGGGCACGACAAAACCTATTCCCCCTCAGGAATCTGAAAAGATTTGGCATGGGTCCTCAGATCTTCAAAAGATTTTACAGCTGCAACATCAAGAGCATCCTGACGGATTGCATAACTGCCTAATATGGCAACTGCTCAGCCTCCGACCGCAAGGCACTACAGAGGGTAATGCGTACGGCCCAGTACATCACTGGTGTCTGAGGAAGGCCCTAAAAATTGTCAAAGACTCCAACCACCCAAGTCATAGACTGTTCTTTCTGCTACCGCAAGGCAAGCGGTACCGGAGCACCAAGTCTAGGTCCAAGGGGCTTCTAAACAGCTTCTACCCCCAAGCCATAAGACTCCTGAACAGCTAATCAAATGGCTACCCAAACTATTTGCATGCCCCCCCCCCCCCCCCCCCCGCTGCTGCTACTCTCTGTTATTATCTATGCACAGCCACTTTAATAACTCTACCTACATGTACATAATTACCTCAATTACCTCGACACCGGTGCCCCCACACATTGACACATTGACTCTGTACCGGTACCCCGTGTATATAGCCCCGCTATTGTTATTTACTTCTACTCTTTAACTATTTGTTATTGTTATCTCTTACTTTTGGGGGGGATTTTCTTAAAACTTAATTGTTTGCTTCTTAGGATTGCAATCCTGTTAACGGGATCGATATGACAACAGCCAGTGAAAGTGCAGGGCGCCAAATTCAAACAACAGAAATCTCATAAATAAAATACCTCAAGCATACAAGTATTTCACACCATTTTAAAGATACACTTCTTGTTAATCCCACCACAGTATCCGATTTCAAAAAGGCTTTACAGCGAAAGCACCACAAACGATTATGCGAGGTCACCGCCAAATCACAGAAAAACACCGCCATTTTTCCAGCCAAAGACAGGAGTCACAAAAAGCAGAAATATGATAAAATTCATCACTAACCTTTGATGATCTTCATCAGATGACACTCATAGGACTTCATGTTACACAATACATATATGTTTTGTTCGATAAAGTTCATATTTATATCCAAAAACCTCAGTTTACATTGGCGCCATGTTCAGAAATGCCTCCAAAATATCTGGAGAAATTGCAGAGAGCCACATCAAATAACAGAAATACTCATCATAAACTTTAATGAAAGATACATGTTTTACATAGAATTAAAGATACACTTGTTCTTAATGCAACCGCTGTGTCAGATTTCAAAAAAGTTTACGGCAAAAGCACAATATTCAATAATCTGAGAACAGCGTTCAGCCACAAAAGGAAGCCATACAGTTACCCGCCAAATTGTGGAGTCAACAAAAGTTATAAATAGCATTATAAATCTTCACTTACCTTTGCTGAGCTTCGTCGGAATGCACTCCCAGGACTCCCACTTCCACAAGAAATTTTCGTTTTGTTCGGTAATGTCCATCATTTATGTCCAAATAGCTATTTTTGTTAGCGTGTTTGGTAAACAAATCCAAAGTCAGGAAGCGCGTTCACTAAAAGCAGACGAAATGTCAAAAGGTTACGTAACAGTCAGTAGAAACATGTCAAACGATGTATTGAATCAATCTTTAGGATGTTTTTAACATAAATCTTCAATAAAGTTCCAACCGGAGAATTCTATTGTCTTCAGAAGTGCGATGGAACAGAGCTCCCTCTCATGTGAACGCGCATGGTCAGAGCATGGTCAGCTCATCGTAGACCTTACTCATTCCCGTCTCCTTCGGCCCCACTTCACAGTAGAAGCATCAGACAAGGTTCTACAGACTGTTGACGTCTAGTGGAAGCCGTAGGAAGTGCAAACTGACCCATATCCCACTGTGTATTCGATAGGCGATGAGTTGAAAACCTACAAACCTCAGATTTCCCACTTCCTGGTTGGATTTTTTTCTCAGGTTTTTGCCTGCCATATGAGTTCTGTTATACTCACAGACATCATTCAAACAGTTTTATAAACTTAAGAGGGTTTTCTATCCAATACTAATAATAATTTGCATATATTAGCAACTGGGACTGAGGAGCAGGCAGTTTACTCTGGGCACCTCTGGGCACCTTTTCCTCCAAGCTACTCAATACTGCCCCTGCAGCCACAAGCAGTTAAGGGCTTGTAATTAAGTATTTCACTTTAAGGTCTACACCTGTTGTATTTGGCGCATGGACATCAAACTGTAGGCTTCTACATCCTTCTTATACATACAGTACTAAACTCAGCAAAAAACTGATATTTCTTATTCGTTTTTGAAGTTACAAACCTGAAACCTGGAACATAGACTGATGACACCCTGTGGAAGCCATAGGAATTGCATCCAGGGAGCTAATTCTCAATATGACATTTCTCTTGCATTTCTAAGAGGATGGTCTCGCTCCCAAAAAAATTCTGGTTGTTTTTTCTTTGGATTTCCTCCTACCATATCTATTGTGTTATATTCTCCTACAATATTTTAACATTTCTACAAACGTCAATGTGTTTTCTTTCCAATCGTACCAATTATATACATATCCTGGCTTCAGGGCCTGAGATACAGGCAGGTTACTTTGGGCATGTCACTCAGGTAGGAAGTGGGAGAAAAAGGGGCTTAGCCCTAAGATTAAGTACTGCAGTGCATCTCTTAATCATGGACTGCACCAGATTTGCCAGTTCTTGCAGTGAGATGTTACCCCACTCTTCCACCAAGGCACCTGCAAGTTCCTGGACATTTCTCTGGGGGGAATGGCCCTAGCCCTCACCCTCCGATCCAACAGGTCCCAGACGTGCTCAATGGGATTGAGATCCGGGCTCTTCGCTGGCCATGGCAGAACACTGACATTCCTGTCTTGCAGGAAATCACGTACAGAACGAGCAGTATGGTTGGTGGCACTGTCATGCCGGAGAGTCATGTCAGGATGAGCCTGCAGGAAGGGTACCACATGAGGGAGGAGGATGTCTTCCCTGTAACGCACAGCATTGAGATTGCCCGCAATGAAAACAAGCTCAGTCCGATGATGCTGTGACACACCGCCCCCAGACCATGACGGACCCTCCACCTCCAAATCAATCCCGCTCCAGAGTACAGGCCTCGGTGTAACGCTCATCCCTACGACAATAAACGTGAATCCGACCATCACCCCTGGTGAGACAAAACCGCGACTCGTCAGTGAAGAGCACTTTTTGCCAGTCCTGTCTGGTCCAGCGACAGTGGGTTTGTGCCCATAGGCGATGTTGTTGCCAGTGATGTCTGGTGAGGACCTGCCTTACAACAGGCCTACAAGCCCTCAGTCCAGCCACTCTCAGCCTATTGCGGACAGTCTGAGCACTGATGGAGGGATTGTGCTATCCTGGTGTAACATGTGTTGCTACATGTGGTCTGCCACTGCGAGGATGATCAGCTGTCCGTCCTGTCTCCCTGTAGTGCTGTCTTAGGCTTCTCACAGTACGGACATTGCAATTTATTGCCCTGGCCACATCTGCAGTCCTCATGCCTCCTTGCAGCATGCCTAAGGCACGTTCACGCAGATGAGCAGGGACCCTAGGCATCTTTCTTTTGGTGTTTTTCAGAGTCAGTAGAAAGGCCTCTTAGTGTCCTAAGTTTTCATAACTGTGACCTTTAATTGCCTACCATCTGTAAGCTGTTAGTGTCTTAACGACCGTTCCGCAGGTGCATGTTCATTAATTGTTTATGGTTCAATGAACAAGCATGGCAAACAGTGTTTAAACCCTTTACAATGAAGATCTGTTAAGTTATTTGAATTTTTACGAATTATCTTTGAAAGACAGGGCCCTGTTTCTTTTTTTGCTGAGTTTATATACATTTTATGGACACAGTATATTTTACAATAGTTATCTTTTGTTTGTTTTTAGTCCCATCTTTCAGCTCCACTCAACCACTTCCATCTATCTCTGAACACCATCCAGTTTAGTCTATTTTCCATATGTTTTCCAACTGTGCTGTGATATTTCACAAAAGTTCTGAACCTTTCTATTCTCATAGATTCTACATGTTGTACATTAAAAATGAACATTTTTGCTAAGATTATTATTTTTATATTATCGATCGATTGACTATGACTTTTTAAATCACCCAGCAGTGCTATTTGCAGATTGGAACATAACGTCGGCAGGGGTCTGGGGGCCCTCCCATTTTTTGGCCCGTCTAAAGCACGTTTCCTGCATTTCTACACAATCTAATATGACCCCTGGCCCTTCTAGCTCTCTCTATTTACAACAACCAAAAGTTAGCAAAAACGCCCACAGTCATCAACCTAGGTAAGAGATTATTAAATATATTTAAGTGAATGATAAGACTGAACCACATCCATGATAATTAAGTAATCAATATTGTGCTGCACCTTTACCCAATAGCCTAACAAATGAACACCGCTTACAAATAAAGTACAAATCCAACTTTTGATTGTCTTTAAGACATCCCCTCTATCGAATTTCAGCCAGACCACACAGCCAAACAGAGCCGCCTACACGCCCGACACCCACCAGTCTAGTCAACAACTCAAATCTCTCCCCAACACAACTTCCTACCCGTCTTTTTTTAACGTCTCAAGAAAAAGTTGAATCAAAACACACATACACCTACACATGAACACACAGAAACAGTACACCCACCATGTAATTCATATCATAGGCTTAATAGCACTGTAGAGCTCTTTTTACTTGCACACAATATATCTGGGTCACCCCGCCCTGCCCCTAGGAGTCCACGGCCCTGTAGTGCCCCAACCCAACACACCCCACTCAGCTTTAGGATCTTAGTGAAACATTCATTATGGGTTTCAGGTGTGTTAGGCCAAGGCCAGAGTGACAGCAGTACAGCAAACCCCCAGGTCCAGGACTGAGCAGCCTAGCAGCTAGGGATTGTCTCCCGAGTGGTGCAGCGTTCTAAGGCACTCAGTGCTAGAGGCGTCACTACAGACACCCTGGTTCGAATCCAGGCTGTATCTCAACAGGCCGTGATTGGGAGTGCCATAGGGCGGCGCACCATTGGCCCAGCGTCGTCTGGGTTTGGCCGGTGTAGGCCACCATTGTAAATGAGAATTTGTTCTTAACCTGACTTCCCTAGTTAAATAAAAAAATAAAATAGGTATCTCCCCTGACGTGGGCATGTTTTCAATACAGACGCCTTTTGTTATACAGTATTCCATATAAGGCATCCAGACCTTATGAAAGTTGCACAGTATACCCTTCATCTTAAAACAAATCTAGTGATACTGTACATAACTTGACATTTCTTATGTACCTTTCAATTAATGGCAATGCATTTATTATCCCCCCCCCCCCATACAGTAAATGCTAGGTCACACCATTTCTTCTTCTTCCAGCAAATGTACTTCTGAAACGTAAGAAAACAATGGCGACAAAAAATGTCTATACAAACAGCTGCTGTTAGATAGTAATAATAGCCAGATAACTAGAGGCTAGAGCTGACCTGGCTGTGGTAGCTACTCATTAGCATAACGTATTCATTCAGCTCAGTCGAGAAGGGATGAAACATTAGCGCCCCTGGCCTCTCGCCCTTTGAGCGTTCCCTGGGTTAACAGCCCCTGCTCTTCCCGGAGCAAGAGGAAGAGGTTGACATACCCTCGGCCAAGATGCTCGTCCGCCGCTGTCGACGTACTTGGAAGAGAGCACAGGTCGGCTTTTCTCAAGACCACCTAGGGGGTATCGACGACAAGCGGTCTGCCACCGGACCCCGGCACCCCGGTATCGTCTCAGGCAGAGGGTATGGCTGTCCACCCGAGATCTGCCCCACTGGGTGGAGTCCCGCAAACTTTTTCCCCCGGTTTATCATCCCTTTCCCCATCTCCAAGATCATTAGCCCCTCTGCTGTTTGTCTTCTGTTGCCCCGTACCCTCCGTATACATCCCACTTTTCATGTGTCTAAGATCAAGCCCATGTCTCACAGTCCTGTGTCTCCTGTTTACGGGATCACTCTCCACCACATGGCATCAAACTGCACAATTTTGTTTCTCTCCATTTCCCATGAACTTTCAACATTTAGATAATAAAGCATTTGACCTTTCCATTGTGTTAACGATGGAGGATTGGTTGATTTCCAGTTTTTAAGTACACGTTTTTAAGTAAAGATGATTGACAACAAAAGTATCGTCCAACCCATCGGTTAACTCACTGCACCCTCATATGCCATGTCTTGAAATATGCAGACAGATTAAAATTTGATTTACATTGTAAAACTTCTGACGGCCAACTTTATAGACTTTATAGCATTCCACGAAGGAATGGATTATTGAGTCATTGTTAGTTTTACTCTGTCGTTGTGCTGTAGAATTTGTGAATGTTGTCTCGTGTTATAAATTCTGTACATTTCTGTACACTTTATACTGGATTAAGCGTACATTTACATTAACTGTAATTTAGTTAGTTCCAACATTCCCTCCATATTGTGCCAAAATCAGTTCTTTAAGTCTTGGTTCCAAGTTGGATAGGGCTCTCTGCAAGGTTTTGTATATCTTACCTGTCATATGAATATCCTTTTCTGACCCAAATAGAGATTACTCTGATGTTCAAATGATCTACATAGGTCAATCCAAAATGGATTTTTAATTCTGTCATGGAATTACATTTATTTCCTATCAACACGTTATTTCGGGTTTCTATGCCTTTAGTCTTCCATGTATATCACTTTAGCTGTGGATTCTGAAAAGCTATCCAAGGATTGTTCCATAGGGTTGTGTTTTTATGGAGTGATATATGTTCTTGTAGATTACGTTTCATTTTCTTCCATATTGTTGTAGTGTTCTTAACTATGACATTTGTTAATGTTCTTAGCTCTATCCTTAAAAAAAATGTAATGTAAAAAGATTCTGGAGATGAGCATACGCATCTTCAACACATACCCATTGTCCCTCTTTGGTGCATGTGTCGCAAGTAAAAACCCTGGGTGGCGAGTTAATACAATTCCAAGTCTGGAAGGTTGAAATCACCCTCTGCTTTCTTTTTTATCCTATAAGTTTGTTTTGCGTTATTTTTTATTTATTTTATTTCTCATTTACAACTGCGACCTGGCCAAGATAAAGCAAAGCAGTGCGACACAAACAACAACACAGAGTTACACATGGAATAAACAAGCGTACAGTCAATAACACAATAGAAAAAAAGAACGTCTATATACAGTGTGTGCAAAGTGGCGTGAGGAGGTAAGGCAATAAATAGGCCATAGTAGCAAAGTAATTACAATTTAGCAGACTAACACTGGAGTGATAGATGAGCAGATGATGATGTGCAAGGAGAAATACTGGTGTGCAAAAGAGCAGAAAGGTAAATAAAAACCATATGGGAATGAGGTAGGTAGATTGGGTGGGCTATTTACAGATGGGCTATGTACAGCTGCAGCGATCGGTTAGCTGCTCAGATAGCTGATGTTTAAAGTTTGTGAGGGAAATATAAGTCTCCAGCTTCAGAGATTTTTGCAATTTGTTCCAGTCACTGGCAGCAGAGAACTGGAAGGAAAGGTGGCCAAAGTGGGTGTTGGCTTTGGGGATGACCAGAGAGATATACCTGCTGGAGCGCGTGCTATGGGTTGGTGTTGTTATCGTGACCAGTGAGCTGAGATAAGGCGGAGCTTAACCTAGCATCGACTTCTAGATGACCTGGAGCCAGTGGGTCTGGCGACGAATATGTAGCGAGGGCCAACCGACTAGAGCATACAGGTCGCAGTGGTGGGTGGTATAAGGGGCTTTGGTAACAAAACGGATGGCACTGTGATAGACTCCATCCAATTTGCTGAGTAGAGTATTGGAAGCTATTTTGTAGATGACATCGCCGAAGTCGAGGATCGGTAGGAGAGTCAGTGCGGGTGCGGGCAGCGAACGGTTGAAAAGCATGCATTTGGTTTTGCTAGCGTTTAAGAGCAGTTGGAGGCCACAGAAGGAGTGTGGTATGGCATTGAAGCTTGTTTGGAGGTTGGTTAATACAGTGTCCAAAGAAGGGCCAGATGTATACAGAATGCTGTCGTCTGCGTAGAGGTGGATCAGGGAATCACCCGCAGCAAGAGCGATATCGTTGATATATACAGAGAAAAGAGTCGGCCCGAGAATTGAACCCTGTGGGACCATTCTCAAATCATTTTCTCTTCTATTATTCAGACATTTCACATTCTTAAAATAAAGTGGTGATCCTAACTGACCTAAAATAGGGAAATTTTACTTGGACTTTATGGCAGGAATTGTGAAAAACTGAGTTTAAATGTATTTGGCTAAGGTGTATGTAAACGTCCTACTTCAACTGTATAATACCATCACTGGTGGCACTTGGAAGGGCCATCCCCTGACTTATAATATCACTGTTGTTGTGCACTAGAGGGCAGTCTTTGTTGGGTTAACACACAGGTCACATTCAGGGTTTTTCCTGGCCCCAAAAAGGGCTTATGTGGCAAGCACAATAGGATAAAAAGAGAGTGAAAGAAGGAGAGAAGGAGCAGACTAACACTGAGAGGAGAAAGGAGAAAGAAAGAGAGACTAACAACAGTCCAAAATTTCCTAACTATTAATTTACAACAGACTTGAGAAATCCCAAAGAGCAAATGCTGACTGATGTCTCCAGACTTCATATCGCACAGAAGATTGTTCATACACCTCATAGTGAAAACAGGCATTTAACCTGTAATATATGTGTGGCAGGATCAAAGGTATACCATATGATGCATTTATGAGGGCATGAGTGGCTCGATGGCTACTCGATGGCTACTCAATTTGGCCTGAAACCAGTGTTTTCATAATTTATGGGAGAGAGGAAAAACGTATCTTGTGAGATTGTGGACACGTCCAATAGCTTGGCAGTGAACTGCATACTACATCAGGGTGTAATCGTGTCATCCCGCCAGGACACATACAGTACCAGTCAAAAGTTTGGACACACCTACTCATTCCAGGGTTTCTATTTATTTTTTACTGTTCTCTACATTGTAGAATAATAGAGAAAACATCAAAACTATAAAATTACACAGATGGAATCATGTAGGAACCAAAAAAAGTGTTAAACAAATAAATTCTATCCTTGGTCTGATGAGTCCAAATTTGCGATTTTTGGTTCCAACCGCCGTGTCTTTGTGAGACACAGAGTAGGTGAACGGATGATCTCCGCATGTGTGGTTCCCACCGTGAAGCATGGAGGAGGTGTGATGTGTGGGGGTGCTTTGCTGGTGACACTGACTGTTCTGCCCCTGAACAAGGCAGTTAACCCACTGTTCCTAGGCTGTCATTGAAAATAAGAAATTGTTCTTAACTGACTTGCCTAGTTAAATAAAGGTAAAAAAATATTCTGCAGTGATATCCCATCTGGTTTGCGCTTAGTGGGACTATCATTTGTTTTTCAACAGGACAATGACCCAAAACACACCTCCAGGCTGTGTAAGGGCTTTTCTCAAGGGGGGGTGATGGAGTGCTGCATCAGATGACCTGTGTAACGGTTTTCTTCCAGGGGTGAATGAGAGGACCAAAGTGCAGCGCGGCTAGTGTTAAACATGTTTAATAAAGAACAAGTAAAACACTACAAACAACAATACAAAATAACAAATGTGCAAAAACCGACACAGACCTATCTGGTGCAGACAATCACAGAGACAGGAAACAAACACCCACAAAATCCCAACACAAAACAAGCCTCCTATATATGAGTCTCAATCAGAGACAACGACTACCATCTGTCTCTGATTGAGAACCCACACTAGGCTGACATAGAAACAGACAAACTAGACACACAACATAGAATTCCCACCCAGCTCACGTCCTGACCAACTAAACACATACAAAACAACAGAAAACAGGTCAGGAACATGACAACCTGGCCTCCACAATCACCAAACCTCAACCCAATTGAGATGAGTTGGACCGCAGAGTGAAGGAAAATAAGCCAACAAGTGCTCAGCATATGTAGGAACTCATTCAAGACTGTTGGAAAAGCATTCCAGGTGAAGCTGATGGAGAAAATGCCAAGAGTGTGCAAAGCTATCATCAAGGCAAATGGTGGCTACTTTGTAGAATCTCAAATATAAAATATATTTTGATTTGTTTAACACCTGTTTAGTTACTATTTGATTCCATATGTATTATTTCATAGTTTTGATGTCTTCACTATTATTAAACAATGTAGAAAATAGTAAAAATAAAGAAATACCCTTGAATGAGTAGGCGTGTCCAAACCTTTGACTTGTATTGTATTTGTCCTCATTTCAAATTAAGCTTAGAATTTTTTTGTTTTCTGGCATCATGACGAATAGTCCTTTACTTTTGTACTCTTGTCCTCAGATTTGACATCAAAACAATAAATATGGGGTCCTACCTCGCCGCCAACATTGAGACGTACCCAACCACACCAATATGTGGGTATTTGCCTTAGGTGAGCTATATTACTCCATGGTACAGTGTTACTGGTGCCACAGTGGTGATACTGTACTCTGATGTTGAACTCCAGTGTTATTCAATTGTGTTTCTTTTTCCTACAGAGAACCATCCAGTTTAATTTGAAGGGGAAACCTCTCAGACCCCTCAACAGACGGGATCCTTTGTCAGGGTGTGAGGAGTTCATCCAAGAAGACCAGGTCCGTGTGTTTTTCACAACCTAAATTAGGAATTGGAACGAGATCTACAGGGACACATGGTGTCAATATTGTGAACTTTCGTAACAACAATCATGATGAGAACAAGGTGTTCCTCGGGAACAGACACTTACACTGTCATGTAGAGTTGTCATTATATCAACTGCAGGGGTGAAAGTAGATTTCATTTCTTCCCAGTACGGGGACATGCGATGTGTGCACGTGCTTGCGTGTAAAGGTAGTAAAGATTTGTTGTTTAGCTTTAAAATGTATTGGTTTTAAAATGTATTAGCCTACACTGTAAGACTTTTCTGTCATTTCAACAGTAAAACAATTTAGAATGCACAGTCAAATACCATAAATGTGTTTAACAGCATTAGTGGTGTAGCATTAGTGGTTTACCCACTGTATTATGGGTAAAAGCTGAAAATACTGTTAACTGTAATTGGAATCCTCCTTTAAAAATTACTCTAACATACTGTATTACTACTGTAGATTCAAATGATCAGTTTCAGGTGTCAACCTCATGCTGTTGGGTGAGACACATGAAGCTCAGACTATTGCTGAGTAGGTACCTTGACTTGTTTATAAGTATCTTTATTGCAAGCCAACGGTGAATTGCTGCATGTTTTCTTAGTTAACCAGCTAGCTGGGTAACGTTTGCTAGCTAGCAAGAGCCTCTTAAGGATCCACCCTTTTTTGTCAATTTTTGCCTAAAATGACATACCCAAATCGAACTGCCTGTAGATCAGGCCCTGAAGCAAGGATATGCATATTATTGGTACCATTTGAAAGGAAACACTTTGAAGTTTGTGGAAATGTTAAATGAATTTAGGAGAATATAACACAATAGATCTGGTAAAAGATAATACATCATCTTTTAATAAGTACCATCATCTTTGAAATGCAAGAGAAAGGCCATACTGTATTATTCCAGCCCAGGTGTGATTTCGAGTTTGGCCACTAGATGGCAGCAGTGTATGTGCAACGTTTTACACTGATCCAATGAACCATTGCATTTCTGTTCAACATTTTGTATCAAGACTGCCCAAATGTGCCCAATTTGTTTATTAATAACTTTTGATGTTCAAAATTGTGCACTCTCCTCAAACAACAGCATAGTATTATTTCACTGTAATAGCTACTCTAAATTGGACAGTGCAGTTGGATTAACAAGAATTAATATATCAGATATGTCTATGTCCTGGGAAATGTTCTTCTTACAACCTCATGCTAATCGCATTAGCCTACGTTAGCCCAACCGTCCCGTGAAAGGGACACCGATCCCGAAGAAGCTAGCTAGTTAGTTAGCTCAAAGTGAGACAAGCCATTTCGGTCTGCTCTAAATTGCTCTTAAATATCCTGCTGTGCAACATAGAAAAACATCACCCAGATAATAAATGCTGTAATGGTGATAGGCTTCGGTGTACCGCAGCCTCTGAGTACCATAGAGAATACACTGAGTGCAGATTCATGACCGTTTTTTTCACCATTACTACAGAGAAAATGGCTTGTTTCTAGCAGTTTAAAAGATAATACCCATAATACCAGCAAATAAGTTTTTTGGGGGGGATTGATGGGCCGCATTTTACACATGAACCACATTGAGGGCACCGTTAAAGCTGATGCAAATGATGAGTGCACCGGTGTTGTAACGAGCTAACTGCCGACCTAAGGTGCAGTGGGCACTGGGCAGCTGTAGACTTTCACAGTGTCGTTGGCGGTAGCTATTTTTTCACAGTGTCACGGGCAGTGGCCACTTTTTTTTTCCCTCCCAGGATTATATTCAAGTAGGATAGCAGCCTACACAAGAAATAACTAATATTGGTAGCCGTCTAGATGTCGCCTTGAGATAGTCTACTCAATGGTGAGAGCATGAACGGCAACAGCTCCAGGACACAGTGTCCTCCTTAGCTGTCACAACCCTGTGCGATTCAGTTCACTTAGGTCTCAGCTGTGCGACATATATCACTGTTTGTATTTTACAGTACTATTTTCTTTACTGTAAAACATTACAGAATCACTGTACATTTACAGCAGGGATGCTGTAATGTATGCAGTAAGAAAAAAGTCCTGTAAAATATATTACAGCATCTCTGCTGTAAAGCAAAATTACAGTATTAAGCTGGCAACTCTGGTGACCGTATTATGCTGTAAATTTGTAGGGACATTTTTTTACAGTGTACCTTTTAATTCGGCATAAACACAACCAGTCATGATGATTCCATCTGAATGTCAAACAATTACTTCAAAAGGCTGCTGTGGGACCCCTGTGCACGTTACTCCACTCTAAAATAATAGGCACATCCATTCAGTGTGCTGTGCAACCGCCATTTGATAAATGCAAAGAGACATCAGTTACAAAACACCAGAAAGTGTTATGAATAAGTGACATTCGGTTATTGTCACTTACACAAGACTTGTAACCCGAATTTACACATTCACTGCTGTCAGCATGAGTCTCGGTACCGGGAAGTACCCCACTATTTATTACTCCACACCATCTTACTTTCCCCCTGATCAACTGTACATTTGTTCCATTTCATTCAAAAGTGTATAAACTTGGCTTCCAATCATGCACATCTATTCTATTTGTAGATTTTGTGATTGTCCATCAATGAATCCACTGGCGTACTGGATACCCCCACAGCTTCCAAATGGCCTACAACCACGTCTATTTTTTATTTTATTTAATCAATAATTTTGACAGTAACCCTCCAAAAAGTCATTCATAAACCTTTTTAATTTCCATATGTACGTTGTTAGTTTCTTGGGCTTCAAGAATGTGACAGAAAAAGTGCCTCGGACCATAAAAAAAAGTAAATGAAAGTAAGGGGATATCGGTGAACAAATGCCGTGGTCAAGGCTACGATGGCGCTAATGCGATGAGTGGAGCTTAACTCAGGTGTTCAAAAGTGCATATCAGATCGAGAGCCTAATGCTTCTATACTTCTTTATGAGTTTTAGTTTAGAAAACGATCTTTCTGCAGCAGTGACAGTTACAGGGATGGTAAATAATGCTTGATTTCCGTAGCAACGTCAGGTAGTGGGCACGAAGGAGTGATGCTTCACATACAGCAGTTCTGTAACATATTTAACTGAGCCTCTCATTCTCCTTCATTTCCGGCCTCATTTGTGTAGTCCAGAGAAAATCCGCTGAGTTCGACAATAAATAGTGGTTGAATTTAAGACCGAGTCTGCGTCTCTCACATGGATAGGCAGACCATTCCATAAAAAATGTGCTCTATAGGAGAAAGCCCTGCTTCCATCTGTTTGCTTAGAAATATATAGTAATATAGAATATATAGTGAGACAATAGGGGTCCTAAAACGGAACCTTGAGTAACACAGACACTTACCATTGATTTGTCAGAGGACAAACCATCCACAGAGACTAACTGATATATTTCCCACAGATAAGATCTAAACCAGGCAAAACTTGTCCATGTAGACCAATTAGGGTTTCCAATCACTCCAAAAGAATGTGGTGATCGATCGTGTCAAAAGCAGCACTGAGGACAGGCCTGGGAAAAGGCCGGCCGGTATGCTGCCCGCGATCTGATTATATACGGCCTGCAGAATCATGCTCAGATCACATAAAGAATTTGCGATAGTAAAGTTTTCAAAAACGTATTTACTCAACAAATTAAAAGCCAAATTAATATTTGCCTTTGTGTAATGATTTAACTCCCACCGCTTGTGGGACATTTATTTTGAAGGCATGTATCAATAACAACTGCACGAGGACAGACAGTGACTGACAGGCTGACACACACGTCACAGTTACAACAAATAGTTTTTCAAAGATTTCAAAGAAAAGGAAAGTAGACAATGAATGTAGAGTGTTCCAGCAAGAGTGGACATCAAAATAGTTCTTTATTGACGTATCAGGGAAAGCTGTGTGCTTAGTGTGCAAAGAGAGCATCGCTGTCTTGAAAGACTACAACTTGTCCCGACACTTCTAAACGAAGCATGCAGAGAAATATAGGAATATGTCTTCTGAGCAGAGGGCAAGTGCATCGAAAGAGTTGCTTCCTCAGTTGCAAAAGTAGCAAGGACTTTTCCCAAAACTGCATTCAGCAAACGACGGAATTGCGAGAGCTAGCTAAAATTGCTAAGCATAGCAAGCCATTCGCTGAGGGCAAATTCATTAAAGAATGTTTAATTGACTCTGCGGCAATACCTTGTCCCGACAAGGAAGAGCTGTTTAAAAATGGTTCCCTGTCAAGACGAACAGTGACACGGCGTGTTGAGGACATTGCAGAAAATATGGAACAACAGTTGAAAGACAAGGTAAAGGATTTCACCTATTTCTCCTTGGCCCTGGATGAGAGCAGTGACACGGTGCAGTTGTTGATATTCTTACAAGGCATAACCCCAGACTTTGAAATTACAGAGGATGTCAGGGTTGTGTGCGGAGAATGTTTGGAGTCAAACGCAGGACACAGGTCTGAGCGAAACCACAGAGTATTTACTCAAAATATATACACAATTCCACAAATGGAAAAGAAACAGATACGAACCCGTATCAAATACAACACCTAACTCACAAACAATCACGGACAAACATAAATGAAAGAGAGAGGGTTAAATAGGGAACATAATGGGGAAAATTGATACCAGGTGTGTAAAATACAGACAAAACAAAACGAAACAGAAAAATGGATCGATGGTGACTAGAAAGCCGGTGACGTCGACCGCCGAACACCACCCGAACAAGGAGAAGGGCCGACTTCGGCGGAAGTCGTGACAGTACCCCTCCCCTGACGCGCGGCTCCAGCAGCGCGACGACACCGGCCTCGGGGACGACCCGGAGGGCGAGGTGCAGGGCGATCCGGGTGGAGACGGTGAAACTCTTGTAACATGGATGGATCTAGAATGTCCTCCACCGGTACCCAGCATCTCTCCTCCGGACCGTACCCCTCCCACTCCACGAGGTACTGAAGGCCCCTCGCCCGACGTCTAGAATCCATGATGACCCTTACGGTATACGCCGGGACCCCCTCGATGTCAAGAGGGGGCGGAGGGACCTCCCGCACCTCAGACTGCTGGAGCGGACCAGCCACCACCGGCCTGAGGAGAGACACATGGAACGAGGGATTAATACGGTAATCAGGGGGGAGTTGTAACCTATAACAAACCTCGTTCAGTCTCCTCAGGACTTTAAATGGCCCCACAAACCGCGGACCCAGCTTCCGGCAGGGCAGGTGAAGGGGTAGGTTTCGGGTCGAGAGCCAGACCCGGTCCCCCGGTGCATACACCGGGGCCTCACTGCGGTGGCGGTCGGCACTCGCCTTTTGTCTCCTAATAGCCCGTTGTAACCGCACATGGGCAGCGTTCCAAGTCTCCTCTGAGTGCCGAAACCATTCATCCACCGCAGGAGCCTCAATCTGGCTCTGATGCCATGGTGCCAGGACCGGCTGGTAACCTAGCACACACTGAAACGGTGATAGGTTGGTAGAGGAGTGGCGGAGGGAGTTTTGGGCCATCTCCGCCCAGGGGATGTAAGCTGCCCACTCCCCCGGCCGGTCCTGGCAATAGGACCTCAGAAACCTACCCACATCCTGGTTTACTCTTTCCACCTGCCCGTTACTCTCGGGGTGGAAACCTGAGGTAAGGCTGACCGAGATCCCCAGGCGTTCCATAAACGCCCTCCAGACTCTAGATGTAAATTGGGGACCCCGATCAGAAACTATATCCTCAGGCACCCCGTAGTGCCGGAATACATGAGTGAACAGAGCCTCCGCAGTCTGTAGAGCCGTAGGGAGACCGGGCAAAGGAAGGAGACGGCAGGACTTAGAAAACCGATCCACAACGACCAGGATCGTGGTGTTACCCCGCGAGGGGGGAAGATCCGTCACGAAATCCACCGATAGGTGTGACCATGGTCGCTGTGGAACGGGAAGGGGTTGTAATTTCCCTCTGGGCAGATGTCTAGGTGCCTTACACTGTGCACATACCGAACAGGAGGAAACATAAACCCGCACGTCCTTAGCTAAAGTGGGCCACCAGTACTTCCCAGAAAGGCAGCGCACCGTCCGACCGATACCAGGATGACCAGAGGAGGGTGACGTATGAGCCCAACAGATCAGACGATCGCGAACATCAAACGGAACGTACATACGCTCAGCTGGACAGTCAGGTGGAATGGGCTCTGAATGTGACGCCCGTTCGATGTCCGCGTCCACCTCCCATACCACCGGTGCCACCAGGCGAGAGGCTGGAATGATGGGAGTGGGATCTGAGGACCTCTCCTCTGTATCATACAGCCGGGACAGTGCGTCTGCCTTAACGTTCTGGGAACCTGGTTTGTAGGAAAGGGTGAAATCAAAACGGGTGAAAAACATGGCCCACCTTGCCTGGCGAGGGTTCATTCTCCTCGCCGCCCGGATGTACTCCAGATTGCGGTGGTCAGTCCAAATGAGAAAAGGGTGTCTTGCCCCCTCAAGCCAATGTCTCCACGCTTTCAGAGCCATGACAACAGCCAGCAACTCCCGGTCCCCCACATCATAGTTTCGCTCCGCCGGGCTGAGCTTCTTCGAAAAGAATGCACAGGGGCGGAGTTTTAGTGGCGTACCCGAGCGCTGAGACAGCACAGCCCCTATCCCCGCCTCGGACGCGTCCACCTCAACTATGAATGCTAAGGAAGGATCAGGATGCGCCAGCACGGGAGCGGAGGTAAACAGAGCCTTCAGGTGACCAAACGCCCTGTCCGCTCCAGCTGTCCACTGCAGTCGCACCTGTCCTCCCTTCAGCAGTGAGGTAATGGGAGCCGCTACCTGGCCAAAACCCCGGATAAATCTCCGGTAGTAGTTGGCAAACCCTAAAAACCGCTGCACTTCCTTTACCGTGGTTGGAGTCGGCCAATTACGCACGGCTGAAATGCGGTCATTCTCCATCTCTACCCCTGACGCTGAAAAGCGGTACCCTAGGAAGGAGATGGACTGTTGGAAGAACAGACATTTCTCAGCCTTGACGTACAGGTCATGCTCCAACAGTCTACCAAGCACCCTGCGCACTAGGGACACATGCTCGGCGCGTGTAGCGGAATATATTAGAATGTCATCAATATACACCACTACACCCTGACCGTGCAGGTCCCTAAATATCTCATCCACAAAGGATTGGAAGACTGATGGAGCATTCATTAACCCGTACGGCATGACGAGGTACTCATAATGCCCAGAAGTGGTGCTAAATGCTGTCTTCCACTCATCTCCCCCTTGATACGCACCAGGTTGTAAGCGCTCCTGAGGTCCAATTTTGTGAAGAAGCGCGCCCCGTGTAATGACTCGGTCATACTCGCTATAAGTGGTAGCGGGTAACTGTATTTTACCGTGATCTTATTTAATCCGCGATAATCAATACACGGACGCAAACCTCCATCCTTCTTCTTCACAAAAAAGAAACTCGAGGAGACAGGTGAGATGGAAGGCCGAATGTATCCCTGTCCCAGAGATTCGGTGACATATGTCTCCATAGCCACCGTCTCCTCCTGTGACAAGGGATACACGTGACTCCTGGGAAGTTTAGCGTCTACCAAGAGATCTATCACACAATCCCCCGGTCGATGGGGTGGTAATTGAGTCGCCTTCTTCTTACAGAAGGCGAGTGCCAAATCGGCATATTCAGGAGGAATGTGCATGGTGGAAACTTGGTTTGGACTTTCCACCGTAGTGGCACCTAAGGAAACACCTACACACCTCCCTGAACACTGACAGGACCATCCCTTGAGAGCCCTCTGTTGCCACGAAATAACCGGATCATGAGAAGCCAACCAGGGAAGACCCAACACAACAGGAAACGCAGGAGAGTCGATCAGGAAGAGACAAATACTCTCCTCGTGATCCTCCTGCGTTCTCATAGCGATGGGCACTGTGACCTCCCCAACCAGCCCCGACCCCAAAGGACGACTATCTAAGGCATGTACAGGGAAGGGAACATCAACCGGAATAATAGGGATCCCTAAGCTATGAGCCAAAAAGCGGTCAATAAAATTCCCAGCTGCGCCTGAATCTACTAGCGCCTTATGCTGGGAATGTAGGGAAAACCCAGGAAATTCTATAGATAACCACATGAGTGCAACAGAAGGCTCTGGGTGAGTTATGTGCCTACTCACCTGAGACGACCCACCAGTGCTCCGCCTGCTACCTCGACTCCCAGGAGAAACACCCCAG